>NC_050189.1:25521643-25721643 GCF_008315115.2 Sander lucioperca | reverse complement strand
TTGTGTGCAAAAGTCTTAATTTGTAAAGTAACTAGTAACTAAAGCTGTCAGATTAATGTAGTGGAGTAAAAAGTACAATATTTCTCTCTGAAATGTAGTGGATTAGAAGTAGAAAGTGGCACGAAAAGACTAAAACTGCAAGTACCCCAAATTTGTACCTAAGTACAGTATAAGTAATGTACAGAGTAAATGTACTTAGTTACAGTGGCTTGCATAAGATTACACACCCATGCTAAAGTTGACTAAAAAGAGGGATAAAAAAAAAAAAACATATTTTGAAAATCGATCTTAATGCCTTAAAAAAAAAAGGGGTACTTTCCATAAAATCATCTCTCAATGCAAATCAAACCAGCTATTAGGCTAACTGAAATAAAACCATGCCAATCTCTAGGTATGGTGAAGGGGATGTGATGATGTGGGGCTATTTTAATTCCAAAGGCCAAGGGAACTTTATCAGGATGCATAGTATCCTGGATCCATGAAATAACTGGCCTTTAAAAATAAACATCTGCCTGCCTCTATGGTAATTTAACATAGGGGTGTACTTACTTATGTCCCCTGGATTTTAAGGAAGAACATTAATTTATTTACGATACATTATTAGTTCACAAAGAAAATTGGTGTGGATTTTTCGTAATTTTTTTAATTAAGGCATTAAGATTAATTTCCAATTAATTGATTATTGAAGCTTTTAGTCTGTTTTTTTAAACAAAGGATCCTGCAGTCCGCTTTAATACCTGCAGTGCACCTTTTGTCTTATTTCATGTCTAAATGACAGAGTGCAGGCAAGAGTGACTCAGCGTTAATACAATTCATAGCTCCCTTTGGTACCTTCACCGTCATTATCCTGCTCAGGCCGGATACTCCGGTTGCAGAGGTGTGGCACGCTTGTGCGTGTGCCTTTGTTCACATTGTGACGAATGGCACATATTTCTAGGCGTGTGTTTAAAGCCCATGTTGCAGGGTTTATTTTCTAATGAATTTGCGCAATTTGCTTGTTGGTAATAAACATTTAAACTGTTATCCAACAACATCAAATACAATGGATATCACAAAACGGAATAAAATACGAAAAAGTAGTACTATTTTACAGCGGTTTGCAATGATTCTCTTTTCCCCCACAATGCATTGCATTACGTCACGTTGGGGAGACGACAGACGAAAGCCCCGTCTCTGTTCACTGTTTATGGGCTCGGTCTGTGCCACTAGTGTTGCAAAATATGGCTTTTGGTCTCGACCGTGTCCGTGGGTCTTTATTATGTGTATACTAATATTGGAGGGAAATTGAAACACAGCTTGGACAGCTTTTCACAAGTTTAGACAGCTAGCTACGCCAATGTTTGCTAACGTTAGCGCAACAGCGTTAGCCTAGACTGCTAGCTAGGTAAATATTAGACTGCCTTCGGAGTTTCCTATATCTGCACCCACGTTGTCAACATAAGACATGTTGCGTTAGTGCACCTTTTGTACCATAATGTTATTGAATGAAATGTTAAGCTTCGCTCCTACGAGATGGGTGGGTTTTTGTTAGATACAAAGCTAACTGGCTATAGTTAGCCTGTATGCTAGTGGAATTAGCTAACGTTGCATAACCAGCCAGCAACTTCGGCAATCGGCATTAGTTTCGGTGAGCTAGCTAATCACGACAGTATTGTCGCCCACAATCAACCTCTGCTGCTAAAAGCAGTCAATCTGCAGTGATGTTTGAAATAGAGACTCTTGTGGATGTGTTAGCTGTCGTGGTTAGCTCGCTGAAACTACTGCCGAAGCTGCTGGCTGGCTACGCAACGTTAGCTAATTCCGCTAGCACAGGCTAACTATAGCCAGTTAACTTTGTGTGTAACGTAGCTACCTAACAAAAATCCACCCATCTCGTAGGAGCGAAGCTTAACATTTCATTCAATACAATTATGGTACAAAAGGAGCACTAACGCCAAATGTCTTATGTTGACAACGTGGACGCAGATATAGGAAACAACGAAGGCAGTCGTAATATTTACCTAGCCGTCTAGGCTAACGCTGTTGTGCTAACGTTAGCAAAACGTCGGCGTAGCTTTAGCTAGCTAGCTGTCTAAACTTTTGAAAAGCCGAACAGCATCCCCATCCAAGTAATACATAAACACTAGGCAAATATGTTGTTACTGGAGCTAGTAGGGTCCATCAAAACGTGAGATATCTAACCGAAAATGTGTTTACGTCGTCAGGGGATTTCACAGGTTAGACTGCCTTGCAAGTTAGCCCATAGCTACCATGATGCCTTCTATTTCTAGATCTAGATAAGTTTACTGGTACTTATCTGAACTAACAACATGATCACTGTCACTAAATATAAAGAAAACACTGACTTTCACTAGGTGCTATTCACTGACAGTAAAAACACCTCTTCCACCTCTTCCTCATCCCAGTCAGTCACCATAGTTCTAGTACTAGACTGAGGCACGTCTCCCCAACGTGACGTCATCACCGAATTGCGTTAAAAAACCGACTAAACGGCGAAAACTGGCCTTTAACACTATTTGGAGACATTTTTAACAATGATATACATATATTGAGTGCTTTATGTACCCATTAATCAACAGTGGTGGTTAACCTGCAACATGGGCTTTAATGATGTGTGCGTGTAAATGTTGTGTGGACTGAGACATTTAGATTAATTTGGAAAGAACATGATGGCCTGTGTGCATGGGTTTGTTTAATCATTTCTGAATAGATGGAAAGACTGAATGTCATTAATGTGGGTCATGTAGACACCTTGCCAAGACAGTGAGTCTCTGAAAGCCACTCATAAATTTAGCATGCTACAGAGAGAGAGAGGAGTAAGGGTCAACCCAGACCAGTAGGGAGAGAGAGTTAGAGAGAGAGAGTTCTAGATGGATGCTGAGAGACAAGAGAGGACTGCTTTCCTCTTCTCCCTTTTCTCTCCCCAGTGTGGCCATCTGTACAGAGTGTGATTAATCATCCTGTTTCCCCAGACATAGCAAGCCGATGCTGGGACACTCCAAGCCTGTGTGTGCGTGTGTAAATATCGCACTTGTGGATGAGTTTGTGTGGCTTTTGTTTGGGTGTGCGTTTTAAATCCAGCCATGCGTTAGCCTGCGTATGCGTTTCTGCTTGCCCCCGTGTATGTGGGAGAAAGACAGAAAACGTGTGCATGTCTATTGGCATTTATGACACATTCTATTTGTTTATCGTTGTGCCGCCGGCGATTCGGCCATTCCCCGTGGCAACCAGGCATCGCTGATGGTGTTAATTAGCGACATGTCCATAACGGTCTGCTTAACTGCAGAGTAGGGAGGGAGAGAGATAAATGGGGGTGGTGTAGGGGGGAGTATTAGGGAAGAAGAGACGGATGGAGTTAGCTAGAGACAACTTTATCTCTTAAAAAATGATTTGAAATAAGTTTAGTTGGAAATGTAATGCTGCCCCCAATTACATGTTTTGTTACCATTCATGCTGAATGTATCTGCACACTGAACATTCGCTGTCGGTGTATTTCATTTGTGTTCCGTACAATATCTGCCCCTGGCAACTACTAAAGCATGGTTATTGCTTTTTATGGTAACTCAAAGCACTTGGTAAAGGTTAGGGAAAGATATTGAAAAAGTCAACTCTAACTTGAAGCATGAGATGGGACTGACTGACTTCTGAAATATTAACCAAAACCACAATCTCCAATGCTTTGTGTGCCAAACTATTCAGCTGACTTTTCTGTGTGACTTCTGTGCCCTACACGAATGTCTCACTTCCTGGATTGAAAAAAAACAAACAAAAAAACCCACAGTGACTCTCAGTGCAGGTAACGTATTTTGCAAAGCAAATTACTTATATATAAACGTATTTGGTAGGAAACAGGGTTGAGAGAGAGAGTTAAGAAGTGGGGAGCGATGGATGGAGTTTGAGGATTAGTGGAATAGTTTGCAAATGGCTGGTTATTTTGCATGGTGGGTAATTGAAGGCAGGGAAAGGAGGGAATGAGTTAGTGATGGTTGACTATGAGGAATGAAGGGAGAGAGTTGGAGGAAGGATGATGGACATTGAAGGGTAGACTGCATGGCAAAACATTTCTCGGAGTGGCAAGTCATGAATGGAGGGATAGAGTACGGACATCGGGATGAGGGAAGGATGGACTGAACAGAGGTGTGGGAAGACAAAAATGATGGATGGATGGATGGAGGGTGACATATTTTTCAGTGACTGTTGAGAAGGTTAAAAAAAGAAGCTGAAACTGATGATTACTTAAACAATATTTGCGTTATTTTTTTTTTTATTTTTTTTTTTACATTTAATCAATGTATCCTTTAGTGTATAAGATGTCAGAAAATAGTGAAAAATGCCCATCTCCTTTAACTGATGACTTTAAAACGTTTGTTTTGTCTGACCAACGGTCCGCCCCCAAACGTATTAAATAACAATGAAGTAAAAAAGATATAAGCAGCAAATCAACACATTTCAAAAGATACAAGCACATAGCAACGCCACTCTTTCTTTTCTCCATTCTATTCCCATATCAGAGTTGACTTTTTCTTGCTTGCTATTTTCTCTTACTGTAAAGGTAAGGCAAGGCAACTTTATTTGTATAGCACATTTCAGCAACAGGGCAGTTCAAAGTGCTTTACATAAAACATTAAAGAGCAGTTAAAAACGATAAAAAAATTAAAACAAAAAGTCAAAGAAGAGGAGAAGAACAGCAGATTGGAAGGGAAAAAGCAGTGAAAGGTCAAGTGAACATCAAGTGTTTAATTTCAGGTTTGGAAGCTTAATTCATGCATTCCTAACTCCCAGTCCCGCAGATACCACCACTGAGCTACTAAAGTACGTGTGCTATTATAAAGACATCATTATTGGGGTCTTTGGACATTTATGATTGAGTAATAACATTCTTCTTCACTAGACAGTTCAAGGTTGTTTTCGGGACAAGGCAGTGATTTCAGATGTAACATGAGATGCATAATAAGAAATGATTTGATACATATGTATATTAGTTTGATGCCAGCAACAAAAAGCAGCATCACTGATTCACACATATGCAAAGCTTATATTTTAATGATGCTAAATATGTTTAAAAAAGTAAAAAATATCCAAAAAGGCTAGATCCTTATGGACCTTTTTGACAGACATTTTGACTTTTCATAGTAGTAGAAGCACATCTGAAATTGATCACCTTAACCATGGCTCAATTCCATCAAGTGTCCCAGTAAGCTATTTCAGTGAGTCAGCATGCACAATACCAGGGCCTCACCTAAGTGGAATGCAGCCATCATTAATGGCGTTGAATATACCTGTGCTTTTCCTACTGTGACATGTCAACATGTCTGCCATGAAAAAGATCTATTACAGTTGATTATCTTCCCTGGTAATTAAAGAAAAAGTGTCATCATGCCAGTGAAACTTTTCCATTAACTGAAACCGAGAAGTGAGGGATATCTGAGAGGGATGGAGGAAAAGCTGTAGCAAGAGAAAATGAACTGTAATGGGAATTAAAGGAAGGAGGAGAGAAGTGGAGACGGATTAGTGACTCGCAGGAAGCAGAGTAAAAGTGAAGATAACAATGAAAAAAAAAAGGAAATCAAGGTGAGGAAAGAATAAATGTCAAGCAGGCAAGTAAGAAACAGAAAAAAACATTTTTCCCGGTGTTTGTAGCACTTGTGAAGGAGCGGGTTAGGAAGTAGAGGAGAGGAGAAAGAGGCAGAGAAGCCACGAAAGGCTGAGGAGATATTTTAGGGGTGAATAGAGAATAGAAATGCAGAGAAGGGAGGGTGAAGAGTTTGTCCAAATGTCACAAAGACACCATCAGGAGCATGTAGCAGCAAGGACGGGCACGAAGGAAACTCACAAGGGTCGTAAAATGCTTTCCAGCAAAGAAATGGATCAGGTCGCTGGAGATGGAGTATTGGCAAAGGACGGGGAGGAGGAGAAGCACTAACAAGGACAGAACAACTTCCATCACCTCCGTTAAAGCAAAGGATTGGTGTTGGACTGGGATATCAAACGGAAAAAGGGAGGAGGGAGCAACTTGAAGCTGGTTGGGGAGAGCAGAAAATGAGGACAACCGAGTGATCTTGGAGAATATGGCTGGAGTGGTACCCAGAGTAATAAAGAGTGATAGAAGAGACCTGAGAATTGGGACAGAGATTGTGGCTTTCTGGCAAAACTGTAGTGCTTCAGCTCCTCTTTGAGAAGGTTGATTTTATGGTTTTCCTAAGATTACAGTCATCACAAGTAAACCTGTAGACAAGGATGATCCTCAGTTGTAACAATAAAAATGTCACTATGCGTTTTGTGGTTACAGCTTAAACAGAGAGCAAAAAAAAGCCACGCAGAGCGAGGGACAGTGATTGAGATGGGTGGAGAGGGATGATGGGAATGGATGGAGGAGAAATAGCTTGGCAGGTAGAAGGATGCTGGGAGAGAGTGCTAACAGAACAGACGCATGGCAGAACCATGACTCCCATCTTCGCCCACTGGCAGAGAGAGAGAGAGAGAGAGAGACATGGAAGAGGATGGTAATGAGGATGATCTGGAGTTAGGGTTTGGGAGGGACTGGAAGCCAAAGAATGTTTGTCATAATGTCAGGCTAATGTGCGTGTCAACAAGCGGAGAAATGCAGCTGAGGTTGTGGAGAAGGGAACTTGGGCAGACATTTTTAAACGGATCCGGGGCCTGTTTATGCTGGTGCCCCACATAATAGTACTAATATGTTTTAATCAGTCTGAGCCCTGCGGTCTCGAAGAATACATTTACTCAGTTTGGGTCCCAATATAAGAGGAATACTAATATATTTTAAAGATCTTGAGCCTCGGGGTGTCGAGACCGGATTGACTCAATTTGGGTTCTAACTTGCTGTAATACCCATACATTTTAAAGGAGGCACCAGACATTTAAAATGTATTATTAAAGAGCAACTTAACAGCTTAGCTTTACAAAAAAAAAAAAGCTTTCTGAACCCTGATGCACACCACCGCCATACACACTATAACATCAACACAGTAAATTATAGCTTCAAGTAGTCGAGGTAGTATTTCTACTGCTGTAGAAACTCCATGCTGTTCATACTGCTTGACTGCTGTATATATGGGGGTTGGAGGGTGGGGGGTGAATTTGACATTGCCTCGTTGCATTCTGTGTGACACTTGGTTGCGCCCAAACCTTCTCCATGTCTTTCAAGCACACAGCACGGCGGGTGCGCGACTCGTGAGCGTTCGCGAGTGTATTCAGCATGAAGAAAAGTGTAAAAGACCGGTCCAACGTCTGCGCTTCTTTTCCTGGAACTCGTAATTATTTCAGAAGACTTTGTGCAATAAATCCATACTCTTGAATCCAATATTGATAGTCTTTTGTCCATATTTTATTCATTTTCGGTCCTTTTATGGTAGTTAGCTGTGATGCTAAAGCAGTTTTAGCGTTCCCTTGATGCTCTGGAAAGTTTTTGAGGAGTTGCTGCTTTTAGGGCCTGTGAAATAAAGTCAGAAAAATACATATTTGACTGACCCACAATGCTGCAATAATTTTTTACAGAATAGTATGGAATTAAGTACAGTTAAATAATAGTATGACTATCAAATGGCTGAAGATAAATATCAATTTTACTAATACTAGAACAACAGATTAATACATTACAAATGTGGTGCTTTAGTTTTTATTTTTTATAATTATTTAATTAATTTGGGCATAAATGTCCTGGGACCTCCCTAGATAGGTGGTCAACTTCCGTGTTTTGATACAGATGGTTTTTACACCGGATGCAAACCGTATTGGAGAACACATGAACTGTAAAGATCAACTTTTTCAAGTGGAAACGAGCAGGACTATGGGGTCAACGTTAGGATCCAGGTCCCTAATATAAAAGCCCCCTTGGATTATATTCCATTATATTTTTATATTTTAAATTGTCACTTGTATTTTCCTACATAAATGTATTTCCATAAAAAATTATCAGAATGCAGAAAATGAAGTGTTCGACGCTGAAAATGTCCTACTCCCCACTTTCATATGTTCTCTCACAAAGGCCCATTCTGAGCCAGGAAAAAAATGTGTGTGTATATATATATATATATATATATATATATATATATATATATATATACATACGCACGCACGCACGCACGCGCGCGCATTGTTACAAAAGCGCGGCTTGGCGCTCAGACCCTCCGCTGCCCCTCCAAGCACAGTCGCCCAAGGCCGCGTTTATTGTCGACCACGCTGAATGCAAGAAGCATGAAACGGCTTTTAGTCCGCCCTGATTTAGGTTCTTACCCATTTGACCAGTGCCAGGAGCTGTCACAGACTAAATTGACTCTGTGCAAGTCTTTACGAAATAAGACTAGTATTTACTTTAGATCCCCTCATAACAAACAGTGTGTTTTATGAGCCCAGGCCCCCTGAGTGAGAGTCAACATTCACTCAGATTGGGTGCTGTAGCATGTTTTAAAGAGGCTGGCTCCCAGGGTGTCAGAGGCTCGCTGTGTTTAGTTTGGGTCCACACATAACATGAGTTTTAGGTTTTAATGAGTCTGGGCTTCAGGGCCAGAGACAATCTATTTACACTGCAAGTCAGCTGATATAAAACATGCTTTTAAAATTAAACTGACATGGACTAAAAGCAAAAAACATTTCGACTTTCACAACAACACTCATGGCGACAACAACCGCTATAGTGGCTGGCAGATGGAGAGAGGGATGGATGAATGATGGATAGCATACAGGAAGGTAGGGTTAATGAGGACAACTGTGCTGTAAGGGATTTAAATCCACACATTGATTGTCGAGTAGTATTTCTGGCAGTGATAAGCTCATTGGTTGACATAAAGGAATGGAGGGAGTAATGGAAGGAAGAATAGATGGGCCAAATCTTAAATAAAAGTCTTGAAGTTAATAGGAGGTTGGTGGTGTCAGGGCTCTGCATGTGGCACATTGGAATTCACTGGTTACAAAACAGAAACTAAAATAAGATGGGATAAAGGCAAAGATAATTAGGACACTTTGTCCTCATTAGAAAGTAAGTCACATTTTAGAAATTCACACATCAACAATCCCCTTTTCTGATCTAGATTGTATCTGCTGGATTCCTGCTGTACTGCAGTCTAATGATGGTTGCACGTCTTCTTGAATGCCAAGTTTAATTTGTTGGAAACTTGTTGGAATCAAGAACGATTTTACGTAACATGATGATGATGATTGCTCTTTTTCTTTTTTTTTTTCACGTCTACTGGTATACTCTATGTGAAACAACTTTTTTTTTGTACTTGTACAAAGCATAACTATTTGACTCACTTGATCATTCTCAGGGCTGGAGATCAGACCTCTGTCCATCCAGAGTAAAGCTCATATTTGATATGGGAGTAAGGTTGGCCTTTGATGTGCTCAGGAGAAACCTGGGCCTGTCTGAGCAGACCTGGAGGCAGTGAAACAGAGACAGTTTTCTGACTTTTTTTTTTTTTTTTCTTTACTGCAAATCATCTTGGCATATCTGCGCAGAAACTCCATACCTCTACTAGTATACTTCTCCCAAACTGCAACATTTATAACATCTTCTGGCACATTATTTCTGCAAGTTTTCCATAATAAAATATTTTGTATATTGATATATTTCAATCACTGAAGAGTTTAAAAAATATACAACCTGCTACTCTTGTCGAAATAAAAACACTGACTTCAGGTAAAGAACTTCAACAGTCACTTCAACTTTCATATAGTCCATTATTTTGAGTATTATCAAAATGATTCGCTAATATCAAATCGGAATGCTGCAGAATGAGTCTAACAGTCTTTTTTGTTTATGCACACATGATTAAAACATACCTATACTCTACATCATAATATGTTCCTAGAATTGTCAGAGCAAGAGAATGAGAAAAAGGAAAACACTGAGAAAAGAAAAGGAAATGGATCAGGGATGAAAACTATATTGTGTTCTGGCAGACGTGTGCAGTTGCACTTAATGGATGGATCTGCTTGCGGTTTTGAATAGAGGAAGACATGATGATGATGGGGGAAACATAAAATAAGAAGGCAAAGATAGTGGGAAGCATGTGTGTGATACATGATACATTACTTAAGTGGTAGATCAAGGCTGGCGTGCTGATCAAAGTGCTTTTGTCCTTGTTAGGGAATACAAGAGACATGCGCACACTTATGCACAAGGACATGTCCCCACAGGCGGGCACATTTACATTGCTGCAGACGCACACACATCCAGGCCTTTACACTTGCACTTATCCATCACATCATCCATATCCAGTTTCCTATGATCCCTCACAGGCTAATTCATTAGTTTCACTGATAAAAATGTAACTCATTAATTTACCGCTCCTTGTAGCGTGTGTTGCGTATTTGTGAGAGCGGGGGAGCGAGACAGTGTGGTCATAAGCAAAATTAGACTGATTGAAAATTTTGTTGCGTGCGCATGCATTAATATAATGGCGTGCTTTTTTGTGTATCAGTGCAAGCGGATATGCTGCTTCGGCATTTTTTTTTAAAGAGGACAGAGATGGAGTGGAGAGGGGTTAGAAAATCCTAATTTTGGAATGGAGCAGAGAGGATGGATGAAAGGGTGTTTCGTTGTAGGGAAATGTTACGTACAGTATGCGTTGTCAGGAGGAGGAGGAGGAACTGTGGACAGACAGTTTGTGTGTGTAAAGGGGGGGGGGAAAAAAAAAAAAAAAATATATATATATATTTATATATATATATATATATATATAGTTTTGTTTTTCATTATGAGCAATATGCCAGTCAGAGAGGGAAGAGGCAGAGTTCAAGCTGTACAGGATGCTGGATGGATGGAGACACATAAAGGGCAAGTTGGAGGGGAAATCGAAGCCAAATGGCTAAGAGACGGCTAGAACTCACCAGAACGTGGTGGCTGAGAGACATGGTGAGGGGAAGAGTTAGATGAGAGAGGATTAAGAGGGATAAAGCAGTAGCTGAGGAGATGGGAGCAATGTAGAGGAAAATGGCAGATAAAGAGATGTTTAAAAAGTGGAGGAGGTTTAAAGGGGTGAAGGAGGGACTGAGGAAGATGAATACTACGCCAAAATGCTTAAACAGCAAGATTACCCCTGCTTTTGTTACTGCGTGATTATATATCTATTCCATGGCAGATCAAGAAATGTGAACGTGTTTCAATATATGCTGATGATTCATCAGTGGATGGGAAATGGATTTCAATGGGATGAGGGCTCTATTGCAACACCAACATTGTGCTTACACTGCAAAATCCTCCCTCTTTTTGCTATTGTTGAATTATATATCCATCCCATGGAAGAACTAGAAATTAAAATGCCCCATGCATATATGGTATTTGAATGGTTCATTTATAGTGTTTTTGTGTGCAATTGAGAATTTGTTTCAATATATGCTGATGATCCATCACTTAATGTTAGGATTTTTAAAAGTGGTTGGCATTTAAATGAAATATGGTCTGGAATGTGTTTTGCAGGACTAACATTGTCATTGCAGGGCTAACAGGGTTTGTCTGATAGACTATTATTATGTTCCTTATGCGTCCTTCCACCATCACCTGTTTTCTTCGTCCTCCTCAGATACTCATCACATCACACAGGTAGCACACTATGTTTGGAAGGCATTTCACAGGTTAGTTGCTCTCTGGTAAACGCATGCAGACTGAATGGAGCTTGGTCGTGTCATTTCTTTTGTCAGCTGTCACCATCTTTCTGCCTGCCTGCCTTACTACGTTTACAGTTTCCACGACACATTATGCAGTGAATCCCTAGTGTGGGTATTAAAAGTAGTCTTGTTTAAAATAGACCTCGGGGCTTACAGTTTGGCTGAAAGCCCCAGATAATTCTTGAGGCAGGATAGAAGCAGCTTCCTGCCTCTGAACTTTGCTCTCTGCTTCTCCCACTTGCTCCATCCCACTGGGTGCGCTGATTTAATGAAGGGGATGGAAAGCAGTTACATGGGTTGTACACACATTTTCCCTAAAACCTGCTCCAATCGCACCCGTGCCTTACCCCTCTTTCTTACAGCTACTTTTTTTTTCTTTCCTGATCTTAAAGTCCTCTTACTTGACATTTGCTTGTCATTATTTCCTTTTTGTTTTAGCTTCTACTTATGATTTGCATTCCTCACTTAACTTACTCTTCTTGCGTTTTCCTCAGCTTCCATGCTACTCCCTCCTTTTTGTCTCTCTTGCACTCCCCCCTGATTTCTCTTCCACTTTTTGCTACTTTAGCTACCACTATTTGTGTTTGACTAGGCTACGTTGCATTCCGCCTGTGTTCTTTGTCAAATCCCCTTACACCTTTAGTTGCCTCCCTCAACTTTGCTCTGTTTCTCTGTCTGTCTGTCTGTCATGTATTTTTAATGCCTTTGAGACTTGCCAGTTCAGCTTGGCTTGACAATAAAACAGTTGAACGCTGTGTGTGTGGGGAGAGGAGTGGAAAAGGTGAGGGAGGAGGGGGGAAAAGAGTGATAAGGTGACAAATACAGGTTCATCCTCGAGGAGGGAATGAAAAGCCCTCGTTTTGGGATGTGGAGACAAAAGATAGGGAGTGAATTAAAACTGATATACTGTATAGTGAAAGGGGAACAAGAAAGCAAGATTGGCTTGTTTTCACTGGCAATATGGTGAGTGCAACCAAAGATCTGCCAAGACCCCCCATTTCCCCCACATTGTACAACTACAATTTCATTCACAACACTGCAAGGCCATTTTACAACAGCATGTGGTAACTGCAGTTTTTTTATTTAACTGCAATTCATCTTCAGAAGTACCTATACTTAAGTGGGGGAAAATGGCGATGTATTGGCCTGATTTATTTTGGCTTCATGCAATGACTCATCAAATAACAAAAGCCGAAAGCTTTTCGGCATCTGCACCTGGCACCTTTTTAGGGAGGCTAGATCAGAGAAGTAGCACTCATTATCAAGGTTAACGTGTACAAAAACCTGCACTTGTCATATGTTTGGGCCTGAGTCATGGCCTGTATAATATATAACGCAGGGAACAGACTAAAATGAAGCATGCAAAATCCATTTCTCATGCAATGAAATAAATGACACAGATTTTATTTTGTTTATTGCTTCAGAGTGATGGATTGCTTTTTAATCATGATGGATGAATTGGAGAAGATTTTTTAATCAAAGTGTTGACTTATTTGTGAATATCCTCAAACCAGCTGGCTCACATTCACCTCATCCATATTCCTCATCTGAAAAAAGGGCTAGTGTCTTCGTTCTTCCTCTTGTTTGGTTGAGGGAGCAATACTCTTTTTCTGTTTTCTGTCACTGTAAATTATCTTCTTCTTCTACCCATATTATTAGCTGTAACAGTTAGTGCAGCCAGAGCGAGTGCTGTCATTTAATTGGATTTCATTACTGGGTTTGTTTGCACCTCAGTTTCATCCAACGTGAGTCACAAAGTAAATCCTACTCATAGTAAGCATACTGGCATTTACGCGCAGTAGTCTTTGAAAACTTGTCAAATTAGATTTCCAGCTAATAATACCGGAGCCCTAACAGCAAACATGAAACAGTTTGAACATCCATCCAGTGATATTCAGGAAGATGTTAAATGTTAAAGATGCTGTTGTACATTAATGCTCCTCTTGCACTGTAATGGTAGCACCACTGGCAATTGCAAACCCAAATTTGACCCAAATGGACAATTGATTTTCTGAATGGCACAAGAACAAATGCTGAACAAATAATAAATTGGGGTCAAGGTTTAAATTTAGATTCATAAGATTTAAATAGAATTATAATAAGCAAAAGGGCAAATGGGCAGAAAATGAGGTAGGTAGGAAGCGGAGGCTGGCAGAGACGTGGAGTGAAAATAAAGATGGTGCAAAGAAGGCGGGGAAGCGGGGCTAGGAGGAAAGGAGCAGTGGAGGTGTAGTGACCTACTTAGCAAGAAACGGATGCCGTGTTTCCTATGCACCGTACAGAGAGAGGAGGAGGAAAAGATGCATGGAGAGTGATGGCAGCGAGTGGAGGGAGGAAGGATGCAAAGAGCTAGAGGGAGAAAAATGATTGGCAGTCGGCCATGTTGTCTTGTAACCAGTGAAACCAGGGCATTATTCAAGGCAGAGTTCATATTTTACTTCATAGTTGGTGATCCTTTGCCAGTTTGGTGTTGATTGACAGATGTATTGATTAAAAGTTTGTCAGTTTGCAGTCGCAAAATGTACGTGTGCTAAAGTGTAGTGTGAACTTTTTTAATGATGTTATGGAAGTTGGCTGTTGGGGTCAAACCCTTAAGCAATATGAGTTACAATTAAGGGGAAATGGCTTAAATTGGCATTTATTTTTTTTATTCTGTCTATTGACCTTTAGCCCTACACTTTGGTACTGTATATTATTTTATACCAACAACAACATGCAAGTGGTTGATTTTTATTAAGCTTTCTACGATTCGCTGCAAATTAAAATATTTGTCTACAGCAACCTGGACAGTTTTCTATTCTAATTGACAAACGTTGAATAATGCCTTTTCCCATTATCTGTTAATTTCATAGCCTGTGTGTCTATTCCCCCCATATTCATACAGACACAGGTTATTCATACTGTAGATGTTATTAATATGAAGCGCAGATGAGACAATTTAATTTGTTAGCAAGAAATTATTCCTTATGTAGCACACTCATTATATAAATACCCTCAATGTTTTTACCCATGAATATTGATCGTGGAGGCTTGGATGTTGTGTGTGTGGGCTGTTAATTACCCAGGATCACTGCAGCTCTATTCATCATCAAAAGGTTTTTTTATTTTTTTTTTTTTTGCAACAAATGTAAATATTTGACATCACACTGTACAGTATATTGTGTAATTAATTTAGCCATTTTGTTGAATCTGTAATCCCAAACAGCTTGATCCATGTGTCACTATATGCAAGTCATGGAAGCAACAGGTAGTTCAAAGAGGAAATGGTAATAATAAAAAAAAAAAAAGATATTGTAGTAAGCACTTCTAGTGTAAGGTAAGGAATAGGTGTAGCCTCAAGAAATGTTTGGTGTTGTCGTCACAGTGAGGAAGATAGGGAGTGACTTGGCAGCTCTGATGAAAGTTGAAAGATGGTTTGAACTTTTGGGTGAGCCAGAAGGGAGAGAGAGGAGACGAACCAGAGCAATGGCCAAGGCATCCGATCCGCCGCAGGGAAGGAAGTGCCAGGTGCAGAAAAAAAAAAACAAAAAAAAAACAACTGTTAAATGTATTGCACTAGCAGTGAAAAGTAAGGCACACTGCTAGAAAGTCCAAATAACTTCCTCTGACTCAGGGAGAAATGTTTGATCACGCATAGGACATCCAAGGAATAAATATCACACAGTTGAATAACATGCTACGCTACCCAATGTATGAAAGAGTTGTCGAAAATGTCTTTGTTTCACATAATAGAGCTTTAGCGGATCATTTTTAACAAGACTGAGTCTATGGCCATGCTAGTGCTTCTGTGAATTTTGCAATGGCAATTTTTTTTTTTTATTGTGCATGTCTCAGGCTGTACCACCTAGTGTCATACAGTCTATCCCCTGAGCTAGCTGCAACAGCCTTTAGTGTGTAAAGTAAAAATACAGCATCTTTTATTTATGAAAGTGCAAATTACATATATAAACAATAATAACAAATATGTGATGGGATGGCATGTTGTAACGAGGTTCGAGCACATGCAGCAAATACTTGAAGCCCTATTTGTATTTAAAGGCTGGTTAAGCACTGTAGGGAGGAGAAGTTGGACAGTTTTCTTTGTCTCGTTCCAGCGATTGGTACAGCTGGGTGATGGCGTCGGATATGCGTTAGCATGTTAGATGTATTTCCACTTACTACGTACCCAACAACTGCTGAACAATGCCGACACACAGTCCTCGTCTTATCCACCTCTCTCTCGCCTATACTACTGTAACTGACCCAAAGACCGAAGTTTTCGAGGCTGGGACAGCACCAGGCGGGACGGCATGACACGGGAGGCTCCAGGCTTCATCCATAGTCTCGAAGTTTTCCCAAACTTGCGATCTTAAAGAGGCCGACGGGTCCTCTAACTCTTGTGGGTCGCCACCACTCGCCATACTCGTCCTTTAGTGCTGCTATCTCTGACTCACTCACTGGACCGTCGACCTGCAAAAAACTGCATGTAGGCGGAGCTCGGCTAGCTTCAGAGCTAAAACGGGGTTGACAGATTAGGCGTCCCTAGAACCCGCGTATCTAACAGTAGTTCCGCATTACATTAGTTCCGCATTACATTAATTAATTTGCACGCAAGTTTTATTTATTTTTATACCGTGTATTCTCCGTGTAAATTCATGTACCGAACCGAGACGCCCGTATCGTTTCGGTTCAATACGAATACATGTACCGTTCCACCCCTAAGAGACACCCTGGAGCCTCTGCGTCTCTCCTGTCTTGCCCCACTATCACCCTGGGGTCACATACCCCGTACATCTTGGACTGGCAAGGGAGCAACTGCTACAGTATGGAGATAGTTTACCGTGACCTTTTACTTTATCGGTTCACAAAAAGGCCGTACGCATTCAGCTCCAGACTTCCTGGCTCCACATATTGTAGAGAAAATCAAAGTCTTCATGTGGGAATGAGATAAACTCCCTTCAAGCATTTGTGAGAGAAACACAAAAAGAAGAATCATGCTTAAATGTAATTTTGCCATTACACCATATCTAGACATTTTGTGCATTCAAGTATATGGAGCTGATCTTGAATCAACCTGTATGGGGTAGGGCTGGAGGATCATCCAAATTTGTACACCTTGTTTATCGGGTGTGTGTGTGTCCGTGTGTGTCCACCCATCCCATCTCCAAAGCCCCAAACAGCTTGTAGTGCAGTCACAGACATCTGGTTGCCAATGACTCTAATGGTTGCACTGATGTTTAATACTGCATGAGAGTTAAGAGTGACTGTGTGTGTGGGTGGACAGGCAGCAGGCATCTATGCCAATGTATTTCTTCCAGAGTGTATGGTGTTATTCTGTGTATGCGTTTGCATGTGTTAGACAAACATTTTAGGATACCCTTTTTT
Organism: Sander lucioperca; assembly: GCF_008315115.2. NCBI lineage: Eukaryota > Metazoa > Chordata > Actinopteri > Perciformes > Percidae > Sander > Sander lucioperca. The sequence goes on along the minus strand of NC_050189.1, from coordinate 25,704,654 downwards.
AGCAGCTGGGCACTTACAGCTGTTTTTTTTGTTTAGTTTTATTTCACGAAGAGGTGGAGGGAGCGGAGAAGAGTGGAGTAGATACGTAAGAAGGAAATTAGAAGGGAATGTGTAATGAGAGTATGTGATGGGAGGAGAAAATGGGGAAAGAAAAGGGAGATTTGTGAAGGAAAAAAGAGGATTCAAGCGAAGGAGATGGCAGGTGAAATGCTCGGCGATGAGACGGGAAGAATTGAGAGGCGACGTGAGAAAAGAACAGGAGTGGAGGGGAAATGAAAGGAGACGGAGGGGAAGAGTGGAAATGAGAGGATAGGCAAAGGAGAATATGAACGGAGAGGAAAATTAGAGGGTGTTCAGAGAAGGAGTGGAGGCAAGGCAGAATGAACGATAATTGATAGAAAATTCAAAGAGCGAGAAAATGAAAAGGAGGAAAAAACGGGGAGCAGCAGAGATCCTCTATTGCTCATTAGGGTCATTATACCTAGTCTGGAGCGCGCGTGCGCACGCACACACGCACGCACGCACGCACACACACACACACAGAGAGATAGGATTGAAAGGAGAAGCCAATTTAGTCGGGTATCAAAAAATGAGCCTTTTGATGAAAGGCAACATGGGACTGAGAAGAGTGTGTGTGTGTGTGTCCCTTAGAGTGTCAAAGCAGTTAGTACTTGGTCATAAATATGCTTTTGTTATGAAGGACACACACATGCAAGCATATGTTGGGCCTTGGCCTGTAATTGCACTGCTGATGGTCCAAGATGCTAAAAGAAATATGGAGGACAGAAGAAAAAGTAGTAGGAAGGCAGATGATCAACAGGAAGCACTGGAGGAAAACGCATAGGCATGGATGCATAAATGACATGCATATCTTTACACTATGTACACATTTATAGCAATCTCTTACTTTAGCTAGTTGATTCTCAATCTTCCCACCAAATGGATAGCTTTACAGTCTTGTGGGTTGAGCCAAACTAATTATATTGCATGACTAAATCACTGACATCCAACCAGTTTATCTCAGCCTCTCAGGACAATCGTCTATGTGGATATAAGAGGATTCTACAGGACGCGCGCGCGTGCGTGCGTGTGTTGCTTCAGTAACATGCCAATTCTTTATAGCTGTAAAATGAGTATGACTTTTGCCAGTTATTTTTACACAATCTATCAGTATCTCTTTTTGTCCAGGAGTCCAAAACGTAGGTAATATCTGCTTCACAAGGACCCGCAACTCTGTAGAATGCTCGCTTTCTCTTTCAAGTCAGGAGAAATACTAACACTACATTGCTGGAAAAGCAGTCTTAATGTTTTTTTAACTATAGCATTCTGCAGAGTCCTTGTGAAACAGATCTTTTCTCCGAAGCAGACGTGAGTTTCTATAGGTCATGTTAATTCAGAGTAATTGCAATGCCCAGCAGCATAGATACTGGCTGTATAACAGCGTGGATGTACAGTGTTTGCATTCCACATTCCGTTTTGCTGAATATCAGGGTTTTCCTTTCACATACACTACATTCATTAACATTGAGTTAATATTGCCCTTGTTGTCAAAGCATCTGTTTTGCTTATGTGCATGTTTTGAGTAGAGCGTAAAAATCAAAGGTGAGAGACTTTGTTCCGTTTTGTCTACCTCCTGTACTCCAAACCCGTAACTATCGGTAAGCAGGGTAAGTGGTGCTTAAGTGGTGCTTACGGGCCCGGAACATTCAGGGGCCCGCATCACTGGAAGGTATTGATTGACAGCCCGGGCCCCCTATCGCATTTTCATTACTTGCAACAATCCCAGCAGTCCCACGTGCAGCCACTGACCAAGCGGGAGTGAGAACGGGTCAAATTCATTTCCTTTCTTTCTGATATGAAGACGAGACGTGTGTGACTCGAACATCTCACATTTACCAACAAAACGTACAGCGAAAGACCATGCAAAACATTTCAGACCGTCCTGCCAACCTGTATACATTTTAACATCAATGTACGTTGTAATGATTTGTCACTCTAAAGTCGCTGAAAGCTGCTGCTGTTTCAATACTATCGGCTCTCTGCAGCGGGCGGGGCTGCTGCTCCATTTCCCCCGCGATTGACGCGTACACACACACACACACACACACACACACACACACACACACACACACACACACACACGGTGGATACAGGAAAAAACGTAGATGAGACGTAGGGCTGGACGATTTTGGCTAAAATCATAATCACGATTAATCGAACAAGTTACCTCGATTACGATTATTGAACTATTTAAAAATGTTTTTCTTTTCTTATACTGTATGTTCACGGTTATTTTTTCTAATGAAAGAGTGCATAATCCCATCTTTGTGATTCTAAAATAAGGAAACACACAGATAGCAATTAATGTTTATTTATTAAATATTTCAAACAACTGAACTGAAATCTACAACAGTGGATTTTACAATGAAATAAAAACGTCTTATAAAAAAGTAATTTAATGTAAAAAAAAAAAAAAGTTTCCTAAAAATGTAGAAATAAATAATAAATGTCCGTCATAAGATTAACGGGCCGGCCGTCATATACACACACACACACACACACACACACACACACACACGTACACGCACACACACACGTCCACAGCAGGCAGAGGCGGGGTCTGTTCCGAGTATAATAAAGCCCCGTCTGTGTTGAGCAAAACATTACGTGAATTACTACGAGAATGGACGTGCATTTAATATAGGAAAAGTGCACAAGTAATAGCATCATTTGTTGTTGTTGTATGTGGCGCTAAGGTCTAGTGATGACGCTATAAAGACCGTTGCCGTGCTTGCGTCGCTCCCTTAGCCCTCCTACCAGTCCCTATGGCCACTTGGCCAGTGGGAATGCAAACGGGAAAAAAGATTTTGGGGGAGAGTAGTTCTTAGAACTGCTTAGAAGTGTACTTTTCTTCTAAAAGAAAAGTAGGGTCTGCCCTTGTGTGTTTTTTCATGTGTTATGGTGCGCATTCAACAGTGTTGTTGTGGTGCGCGTAGGCTACTCCTGATTTTGTCAGTCATCTCATCTCTTATATGCTGTGTCTCTATGATCCTATCCTGTCCTACTCATGGTAGCCTACTCGGGGACATTGCGCCGTCATCACATGCTGTAGTAGGGGGACCCGCCTTGATAATCCTGCATAGGGGCCTGGTGTTGGCTCGTTACGCCACTGCTGTACTCCTGCATGCAAACATTTCCCCTTGTTCTCCTCACACAATAACACTTGACCCACGGATTGTTTTTACTTACCATGGAGGCTATAGGATTTCATTTTGCCAGACAAAATGAAATAATTTGTTATTAGGGCCAGCTAATATTGAAAGCTAATATGACTACTTGGAACACCATTCCTATTGATGTGTTGTAAATCCCATCTGAAATGAAATAGAAGATCAATTTCCTGAACGAAATTGTGGTGAACACACTGGCTCAAGGGGCTCGCAGCAGCATACCCAGACCAGATTTTAATTTGCCACGTTGCAGTTACGTGACATAGACATGCAGCATCCTAGTCAGCTGAGACAGCAAGACACCCAGTTTTAAAGGACATAAGTAATTAAATTCTGGAGATGGACAGATTTCTTTCCAGGGGCTGTCCAAAAAACTGTCACCAAATTCCTTGGGAGTCAACCCACTTACGCATTTAGCCATGGAAGGAAAAAGTAGGAAAATGCTTCTGAGACAGTAATGACCAAGTTGTGAAGTTTGCAACAGTTTCTGTGTCATATGTTATTGAAAGTGGGATTTTATTAGTTTGTCGTTGGGTTCCTGCTACATTGGTGTGCTTTTACATCCCCCAACAATTATAGTATAGACCAGGGGTCTTCAATGTTTTCTAGGCCAAGGGCCCCCTTAGCTGAAAGAGAGACGGAGCAGGGCCCCTCTACTACATCATATAAAATTGAGTTGCATATTAAACTGGGCTGGATGAATGGATGAAACTGTATGGATGGATATTCATATATTATTTATACATCATACTTTAATGATAAAAAATACATGTGGAGGGCACGGTGAATCCTTAAGCTTAACTGTACTTGTAGAATCTACACTAGGTAAGGTAGCCACTATGGTAGTCATCTAGATGACTACCATAGTGGCTACCTAGTAAGTAGTAAGCCATCATTAATGTTGTGTAAATTAAATGTTTATGCACGAATAGGCAGATTTATCTTTGCCAATATGTTGGATTCATGTTAATGTATATTTTTTCACATATTTAAAAAAAACTAAAATTTAAATCTCATTACATGTCATTTTTTTATCAAACAATAATCTGACGGCCCCCCTGCAAAGGCGTAACTTTGGGTTCCACATTTGGGGGGTTGATATCGTGTATTTAAAAAAGCGACAAAAACATCAAAAAAAAAAAATTCAAAAAAACCCTCAAATGCGACAAAATTATCGGAAAAAAGGGTGACAAATGTCGGAAAAAGCGCCAAAAACTTCGAAAAAAAATCCCTCAAAATAAGTGACAAAAACTCAACAAAAATGTTGAAAAAAGCGGTAAAAATGTCAGAAAAAGCGGTAAAAATGTCAGAAAAAGCGACAAAAACATTGACAACGCAACATAAAACTTCAAAAGGACCAAAAACTTTGAGGGGGTTGTGACCTGTGATTTTTGGCCTCATCCAGATTATATCTGGTAATACATAGTAATACGATATGAAAAGGAACCAAAGATAAAGAACACGCATAGTTTTCATGATAGCCAAAAACAGTTACCGGCAAACAAACTTTATTCTCTCTGTCCTCGCTCCTGTCTTCCCCCGTCTCGCTTCTCTTCCCTCACCTTTCACCTCGCAACCGCTCTCCCTGCCTCAACTCATCCACACAGCTCAACTTCAAACATTAACATGGCACTTATAGTCTCTTCTCTCCCCATCTATGTGTGTTATTCTGTCTCTTTCCGTTTAATACCCTCTCTTTACCTCTCCGTGCCTCTGCCTCTCTGTCTGCTCCTCTGCCTCTCTAATTGGTACGCTATCAGTTGGAGCTCACATATCGCTGTCACTTCCTGTCTTTGTGCTTCATACAGGCAGTGCATGTTGTCTCGCTGTTTTCTCTCCATACATTAGCTTCAAGTGTGTGTCGGCTTTCTCTTTCGACTCCATACATACATAAAAAGCTGACAACGAAAAGGGGAAGGGGGAGATAATGAGGCTTGGTGAAGGCGTCTGTAAAGTAGGCATACAGAGCAAAGTAGATAAGCGAAATGAACTTAATATGAAATTGCTCGGAGAGTGTTTGTGGAAACTTTTCAGTGTTATTACAAAAGCAAACTGACTGTGAAATCCGGTCTTGGGTCCACTTAAGGAGCCGGAGGATGTGGGCCAATAACATGTTACAGCTCCTAAATGGGTTCAGAAAGTAACAAGGAGTTGAGTTTGGCGAGGCAGTGAGTCGTTTATCATCTAAACATTCGCTGATTGGTCCAGTACAAATCTGACCGGGGCTGAATCGATTTTCAATTGGATGTTTCCAGACCTAAATCTCGCTGTAAAAACTGAACTTGAGTAGTATTCTTGCTCTGCGAGATAAATGAGAACGAGCACTGTATCTTATCAGAGTATGAAATGTGATATGAATGTGGAGACATTCTGGCTTAGGAGTCCAAAGTGAAGCAAAATAATGTAGGTCAACCAAAGAATGTCAGAATGTATAACGCATCTGTTTTTCCAGTCGATGCCTTAGAACAACAAAGCAATGCATTCACCTTAAAGCAGCACTAATCAATATTTATATAATAGCAATAGATCAAGTGAGTATGTATAATGAGAGAGGGCTTGCTCATAGGGATGAACCCACAGAGCATTACTATCCATCTCTGACTTCATCCTCCAGCATGACTCCAAATGAATGCTAATGTTGCTGCGTGTCTCCTGGATGTGTAAATAGACAATTGTTTTTTGACACTTTAGCCATAACAGCTTGATATGTCAGTGTTTTTCCTGCCTGTGGCCAAATAAATCAATGAATGTACTTTAAAAGACACTTTAAATACTGTGTGCAGCTTGTTCTGTGGACTCATCTCATAGTTGGTAGAAATTAAAGGAAGTAATGAGCGATGTTCAAGGAGTTTCATGGGTTGAGCCCTTTGGATAAATGCAGTGAATTGAAATGTTTCTCTTATGGCTAAAGCGAGCGATTTCTCTTGTTCATAAATAATTCACAATGGCGAGTGGGATATTTATCTCCATGATACATGGCAAGGCACTGACAAATCCACTGTGACAAATGCACACACATTTCACATATCTAGTTATCCCCATATTGTTATTAGTCAAGCCACTAATAGCAACATGTCTAAAATGTGTGGACATCAGAATAACACCCTACATCTTTCTTAAAATAAACATTTAAATACACTTCCAGTTTTTTTTTTTGTTTTTTTTGGTACAATTGTTCTTTTGCCTATAGACCAACATACTGTACCAGCATTGTCAAGTGAAACTGTGTACCTCCACTTTTCATGCTGTTGGCATTTTTCTTTTTGTTTCAATTTTTCACTTTCTACCACGCGCTCAGGAAGTTTGATGACTTGGGCCTCTGAAACCCATACAGAAGCCATTTTGACGTTTTTGAAAATACATGAGCATCAGTGGGGAAATCAACTTGGTTATCTGAATTCCTGAAAACAAAAGTGTGTTTTTATAAATCTGAGATATGCAGTATATATATACGGGCAGGGAGTATTTGCAGTGTGCCCATGGCAGACCAACACTCTTTCATACAATGTCAGAGAAATACACCACTGACCTTCTGAGAGATATACTTGAAGCACTGTGAAATGGAAGGAGGCTGTAGCGAGATGTGACAGCGAGATGGTGACGGATAAATAAGAAGCAGGAAGACCGACTTACAATAGACTTGAACAAAATGTAGAGTAAAAGGTGTGAACCACAGTAAAAAGTCACCACTGGTACCTTGTTGTCTTATGGAAAATAATGAATACCTATTGTAATTAATTACTACAAGTGAGCTGGTAATGAAGTAGTAACTAAATCCTGACTTCAGCTTGTGGACATGTAAATTTACTGAACAACAGGAATCCACAGGAAAACAGTGGGGGGGGGGGGGGGGGGTTGACACTAGATTCTTATAGACAAGGAGCAACTTGTGAGTGTACAGGACTAAAGGGGACCAAATCAGTGTCAGCGGTGAGACTATTTCCATGACTTTGTTTTTAAATAATTTGTATATATGGCTATTCAGAGAGCATGAGAGAAAGGAAGGTATAGAAGACAATGACATGGAGAGAGTGAGAGAGAAGAAAGTGGGGTTCCAGTGTTAGACAGCACCCTGGGCTGAAAGAAGCTGACACCTTGACATCAATTATTAATATGGTACTTGGCTTTTCATTCAATTCAGCGTGTACAGTATCTCTCTCTCTCTCTCTCTCTCTCTCTCTCTCTCTCTCTCTCTCTCTCTCTCTCTCTCTCTCCATCTGGCTACAAGATCTTAAGTGGCACTGCTCGGGTTTGAGTCCTTGTTGAGCATTGATAAAAGCCTCTTCTCGTCTCTGTGTTTTTGTGACACCATTCATCTCCTATATCTATATGCCCCGAGGCCAAAATAAATGTACTTAAAAGTCACAAAGGCACAGAAGCACGGCATAAAAGCACATTATCCCTCATTGGCACATAGTAGACAAACCCAATTATGGAAATGCTTTCACACATACTTAATTAGCAAAAAGTGAGCAAAAAATATTTTTGTTTATTGGATTTAATTGTTGGAAATTCTCTCACATGGTTCATCAAGTGAGATGCAGTTTAAATGTAAACCTTAAGGCCATGTAGGACAAACTGAAAGCCCTCTGGAATAAAATTTTCAGTGCCATTTTTGTATTTACTACTTTTAGTTTCCCTGCAAAACAACCTCCATCTGAGTGGTTCTAATAACCAAGGCTCCACTGGGCTAAGTTTGTGGGTGCCTGTTCAACTACATATCCCTATTATATATGTTTGTGCAGTAAAGTGTAACCACAAACATCTGTCTTGCTGCGTGTTTGATTAGTCTCCTGACACGAGCAGGACAGGATTGTTTACAGTCAGGAATTCGATTTAGAATAATATTGGCCCATATTTAGGGGGCAAAATGTTTTCTGTGTGGACGTTATGCACGTGTAGTTATGTCTGCCTGCCTCATTGCTGTCCAATGCATTTTAAAGCATGTATATTCATGCAAATGCATTCACTATATTGTTTCTTTGTCTGGATCCAGTTAACTGAGACGCTGCAATCTTACCTCAGTGTTATAGAAGGTTGTGGGTGTATTTAGAGATGCTCCTGTCAGGCCTTTTATGCCCAATACTTGAGTTACCTTGTGATGCAACTGACACTAAAGTGCAATATCATCCAATCACAAGCAAAAACAAGCTTCTGATTTATCACAATCACTGATTTAATGTTGTTGTGATCATCTGATCCAAGAGCACTGATTTATTGTCTACAGTATTAACTACTTAAGCTGAGAGATTACACATTAGAGACCCTGCAAAAGTCCACTACTTACCTTTTATGACATTTAAAACGTGATTTATTACGTCTTACTTATTGCATTCTGTTTCATTGGACATTTTACCTTTTTAAAATTCTTGATCCATCTTAAATTATTCTGTTGCAGCTTGAACATCAGATGAGGAAACACATTTTAGTCTCTAGCTGCGCGGGAACGTATTTTGACCAGCGGGGGCTGCCTTATGTGACCAGTTCTTAGGGCCATGGTGACCAGACGTCCCCGTTTTTGGTGGCCTGCGTTAATAACACGTAGCATTGCTATTTTGAGTAAAGTGTCAGAAAAAACCTGGGTAACAGAGTTACTTATGTGAGTAGTCTATGTGATCGCCCCACAGACAAACATACGTGAGAACACTTCACTGTCCCGTCTTTAGTACTGTATCCAATATTAGGGCTACATAACTAAAAAATAGTTAGGCTAGTACCCAATTTTACCAGTATGTCTGCACATCAGTTTAATGCAGCACAACGACCGTTACAGTGGTCAAATTACATTAAACTGGAATCGTCTCCCTGTTTTCTTTAATAGTTAAGAACATCGGATAGGCCTATTTTAATGATATTGGGCGCTAAACTCAAATTGCCCCCAGTTTTCATTTGAGAAATGGTCCCCTTATTATATAGGCTACTGTACGTGCATGCGCTTAACCCTCTGAGACTGAGCTTGTCATATACGATAACAAAATGCACAGTTTATTGATGATTTAATAACATCGGTAAACGCTGGCTCCTTACCGTCTTGTTCCTCTGAAAGCTAACAGCTGTGGCTTTCCAATGCTGTCCTGTCCCCGGGGAGATTGTAGCCCGTACAAAATGTTTTCTATCCAGTCTGAAACTTCTTCTTCTTTTCGGGGACTTAGGTACAATAAATCCATACTCTTAGATCAAGTATTTACAGTCTTGTTGTCCATATTTTATCCATTATCGACCATCCATTAACGTTGTTGTTAGCTTTGTTGCTAAAAACAAACAAACAAACAAACGTATTACCATTCCCGTGAGAGTCTAACCAATTCAGAGGTTTGATTACGTCTGTGTGAGGTGGGTCAGTGCGTATACTTTACTTCCCATCAAATACAGTCAGAAAACGCACAGGTGACTGACCCAAATGCTCTCTGGCTCATTGTAGACAGGAACTGCTTTGTTTGAGTTTAAGATTATTACAAAGTGAAAGCTGCATGGGGCTGCTGTGCTGCAGCCACCACCAGGGGGCAGCCACCACCAGGGGGGGCTGCAGCCCCTAAACCCCCCCACTTCCAGCGTTGTTGTAGTCTCACACCTGGTGAAAATGCCAACTAGAAAACAACAACATAGCAATTGCCGTTGTCTGTCACTAAGCATCTGGCCTTGCCCCAGGAACACAGCTGAATAATTAAAAGCCCTCTGTAGTTTGTTTTATGCGCTCACAAAAGTACCTGCAAAGTGATATCGATACCAATAGAGTACTTTATTTTAAATCCTTTTTTTATACTGCTTCATATGATACCTCTCGTGAGGAAGCATCTCGGCACGCTAAACTGCAAACTGAAATACACATGCTCGATTTCACCACACCACAGACTGTATGGGTTGTAGCTGCTGCAGTTGTGGACCAATCACACGTCACATTCAATTGGTGGATCCTTGTGGTGATTCGCTGCAAGCAAAACCATACAAATATTCATTTTTTTTTGACTGGAGAAGTTTCAATACTACTTTTAGTACTCATACTGGGTCATTTTAGTACTTATACCAGCCCTAATGAGTAGTGCATGAATCAACTGTTCAAAATCTGACACGCTTGCTTTCAAACACCTGTTTTTGACTATTATTATATTATATACACAACTGACGTCTAAAGCACAGTCACCCTGTTGGGCTTTAAAGAAACAATCTCAAGAACACCAATCAGGTTTGTTTTAGTTAATTTTGGTCAATACAGATTGGCACCCAATCAGTCGACACATGCCTAGTTGGCGTGGACAGCTCACGGATGTCAAACTGTATAAAAGACCGTTGGGTGGCCCTAATGATTTTTGAAGCTTTACTGCAACAACAAGAAGCCAGGATGTCAGGGAACAGAAGTGCCTTTGAGCTACTCACTGATCCTTTAGCTTCCCCCTTTATCATTTCAAGTTGTTCTGGATAAAAGTGTTAGCCAAATGCCTAAACTGTGTGATTATTCAGCGGGATGTTGCTGAAAATAGCCTTGATGCTGAGTCAACTTGTGTGGATGCATAGACTTAATGAGTCAAAGAGCAGCATCAGTTTTCATACAGTACTAAAGACGGGACAGTGAAGTGTTCTCTCACACACACACACACACACACATTGTTGTATTACATACAACAATGTGTAAAGAAACCCCGGGCAGCCGCTGAGAACCACTCAGCCACTTAAACGTAGCAGTCAACGCTAACAGTGGCATTGGTCTTGTGTATATGCTGGGCCTGCAGTGTGAATGGAGACAGATTAAAACTGTTTGTTCACAGTTAGAAACGATTTTATGATTAGAGAGGGAAAGTAATAAATAGTGTAGATTTTCCCAGGGGCATTTGCACAGAGGGGGGTTGGCAACTGCCTCAAGACTACTATGGAGTCAAAATGCCCCAGAGTTGGCAAAATATGGCTCAAGAGCAATGTTGGATTGTTTTTTAAGTTTACAAAACACCTTACTGGGCAACGAAGAAAATCCAGAAAGGAGAAATTGAGTGATTATATGTAAATGTTCCACTTATTTCTTTTTCTTGTTATAACTTTCAGTTTTTCTCTTGTCATATTTATTTGGAGCCCTCATTTACAAAATGTACCATTTTAGTGTTGAAGTTTGATGGAACGGTTTTTGTAAATCTCAATTGATCTGTCTGGTTGAAGTCATCATTTTCACCATGGTAATTTTGCAGAAAGTGGTGGGAAAATTCCATCTTGTAGACATTGGGGTTGCATTCAAGAATGCCAGAGAAGTCTATTTTGAACAATTGTCCTGCTTAAAATGTATTCAATATTTAATAGAAAATGATTCTGTCCTAAAAATATTTAAGCAAAGCAATTCAAGCTTGCTAAATAATAAGACGCAACGGCACAACAGCAATCTTTTTTAATTGTATTAATGTTCCTTAAATATACCATACCTAGACTTTGAATTTAAAACAAACGTATTCTATGCAGAGCAGTTGCAGAGTTATTCATACGCACATCAGAAAGTGCTAGAGTGGAACATTGAGATCTATTTCAGTGACCCTTGAAGTGCTAAAGGCCAGCCTCGAGCCTTTAAAATCAAAGGGGAGTGCCGGGCTTTATGAAAATCACAACCTGGAAATAGGGGCTTTGAGCCTTGAAACAGCATATTGCACAGGTGTAGAGGCAGTGTACGTGGGCAGTAATACCCGGGACAATTTCCTCTGCCTCAGCATCTCATTCATTTACAGCTTTATGTAGGCAATCACTTTCAACTCAGCCTCCAACTTTCTGAATTAAAATAAAGGTCTGAACTTTTATGTTAAAGAAGATCAAGACTCCTCCTCGGTGAAGGATATTTTTATGAATAGGACATATTTTAATTATTGAATCCAAATTGAAAACATCTCCACCCAAGGCAGTAATTTAGCATTCAGCTTGATGTTAAGGTGGTGTGTATATTGTAACAGAAATCTGAAGCTTCCCTGCTGTACACGGGGTGTGTGTGTGTGTGTGTGTGTGTGTGTGTGTGTGTGTGTGTGTGTGGGGGGAGAGAGAATCGATACAGCATAGCATTGTGATATTTTCTGTGGCAATACCGTATGGATACAAACGCCAAGTATTGATCTATTATTATATGTGTGTTGGTCAGTTTGTCTGCTTGACAAATTTGAAGTGAGGTGAGCAAACAGAGAAATGTATCTTTTTAGAAAAAACAGATGTTGACAAAGTTTCCTTTTGGGGACATAATTTGAAATTGGGAAAAATTTGAAGTTGGAAAAAGGTAATAAATTGCAATATATCGCAGAATATTGCAATATGTTTAAAATTGCAATAATATCGTAACGATATCGTATTGTGAGGCCTCTGGTGTGTGTGTGTGTGTGTTGCCTGATTCTTGTTGATTATGTTATATAAAGGGAAATGTTATGTATTATGGGTGTTCCATTCACTTTGGCTGCTATATCGTGAGCCATTTGTCATCATACAACGATATTGTAGCACATTTGCCAACATGCTTTATGGAGGGAATTACACAGTATTTTAATAATTTCGAGTCATTGGAAATGAAATGAAATGCATTGAAGAAAAAAATATCGCTCTAGATAAAATGAGAAGTTTTAAAGAGCAAAAAGATAATGAAACAATATTGTTTGGTCATAAATGTTGGCAGCTCTGCTTATCTACATTGTCTAAAAATATTACCAGCACATCATTCGTGTGGCACAACATTGTTATAATTATAATTTCTACTCATCTTTCTCCTCCAGGCCTCGAGCGGCTCCATATGTTGTAGTGTTGGACAGTCCTCTCTCTCCTCTTCACATCTCCTCTCCTCCCTCTCTGCTCTCTTGCCGTTTGTGGTTTGGAACAGTCCAGCCTTTCTAACTCATCTCGTGCTTGATTTCTCCCCTCTCATCTCCTTATTTTTTTTCTTCCCTTATGTCTTATGTCTGCCATCGCATTCCAAGTACAAGCTTCAAACTGAGATGCTTTGCATTCTTGCGTCGTCCACGTTACAATCCAATAACAAGCCATTAACAAATTCTGTGAATAGTGTTGAGATATTATTAAAAAGTAAGGAATGGAAAATCCTGCACCACTGCACTGAAATATTAAACTGACAATAGCAAAAAAAAAGGGGGGGGGGGGAAAGAGATTCTGAATGTTGCATGTTTGGGAAGGATGCAAAGTCAACAATTTATTTGAGGCGTTGTTTACGGTTTCTGGTGTTTCCACCTCTCTCTTTGACAGTTTAAAGTAGTGGGTGATAGGAAAGATTGAGAAACATGTAACAAAGGTCCAGGGCTGGATTCCAACCTTGACACATTTAGTCCCTTCTGGTGTGTGACTGGTCTTCCTCTCTTTTGAGCTCTGACGCGATGGGTGCATGCACTGGACAGTTGATCTTATACCCTCCAGTTCGCTCAGACAGTGGGTTACAATTACTTAATAAACTGATTACTGAGGATCACAGAGGAAGTGCAGCTGCACATAATATACACACATATTAGTACTTCCTCCAAAAAGTATTTGAAAAATGTAAAAACAAAAGATTACTGGGCCGTGTAGGGTGAGACAATAATAGCCCTAATGAAGACACTAAATCTTAAATTGACAAATTGTGTACTAGTGTTTTTCTTGCCAACTGCAGCATAATCCACCTTAATAAAATCCACAGGAAAACTTGATATATTTTTTTTAACTCTGCTCTGCCTCCAAGTTATGTTCACTCATTGTGAATGAGCAATTATTCATTGCAAACTGCAGACTTTCTCTTCAGAATATTTTGAATGTCTATTTGTTTTTTGCATTTCATATGTAAACTCAATCTTAGATTTGCAACACATCAAGTCAATAATAACCCAGTTAAATAAATGTTTCTGTTATAGTGTATGAAGTCCTTCACTCTCTGCTCCTCTGTTGTGTTCCTGCCAGGTCTTCCGAAGCGGCGAAGGCATGGGCATCCGCCTAGACAGCGCCTCGGCCTTCCAGGGTGCGGTCATTTCGCCCCACTACGACTCTCTGTTGGTAAAAGTCATCGCCAGTGGAAAGGACCTGCAGACGGCAGCTTCCAAGATGAGCCGAGCCCTGGCCGAGTTCAGAGTGCGAGGGGTCAAGGTAGGAAATTCAGCCACTGTGTGCTCTGACAAAGCCAATGCTTTGCATGCAGGTTTTTCCTGCTTCTATTTGCATTAAATGTTTTCATTGTTTCCCGTGCGGTGGGAAAAGGATGACCTCGCTGATGGGGGAGGGGGACCAATCTGTAGATAATGTCAAAATGCTGTGTTGTCAAGCTGGGAAATAGGCAGTTGTCAAAGGCCCAGGATGTTTGACATGAGGAGAGATACTTTGACATCAGAGATGTCAATTTGATGGTTTCTCTGTATTGGTCTGCTGTGGATGGATTCATAAGAGCCCATCTTAAACTGTTCAAGCCAGTCTAGCGTGGTTAATGGTGTGATGCAGCGAAGAGAGGGACAGCTTTCAAAGGTCTCCATGAACTAAATCAGCTGCAGTGTTACTATGAAGTGGTGCTCCAGCCTTCTTGGACACTTCTTACATCTCTATGCGAGTTAATTACAAGCTCAGTATATTCTTTATTTCTTGGCTTTCAGACTGAAAACATAATCTGTGAGTGTTTTATCAGCAGTTGCAAACGGCTGTTGACAGACTCAGCAGCGGCGTCAGAAAACAACTGTTAATAGACTGAGAAGGTGGTTATTAAAAATGAGCTGCATGGGTTAGTCATGTACCAGTCATATAAGCCAATTATGTCACGTCTCTAACGCCCTTTGAATTGGGCTTATTTTCAATGTTTTGTTTCTAAAATGGCTCATCAAGTTGATTTATACCATAAGCATTGTACCATTCTACAGAAAGAAATCTGCCCAGAGTCAGCGCTGTACAAAGATCAGACTTGGATTATTTGGTTTTGTGTGCTTTTACAGTAGTTTTAAAACATCTTGTAAGCATGATAATGATGTGGCACACAATGTTAAATTAGCCGTGCTGTTTTTGTCTTTGTCAGCCTAATGAAAGTTATATCAAAACACTGTGGAAAAGGAATCATTGCCACTTTAAGTTTTACTTTGGCAGATGGTATTTTATAAAGCTGTGCTAGACAGGAAAGAGAGAGCGATCCCATATACTGTCCATAATGTGCCAATGAAGTAACACATGCAGGGAGCTCATAACACGTGCCTTTTTTTGCCCTGCACCTTGACGTGAAAGCTATTTGGCAAGGTACAACTGGAATTGGGTAGCAAAGATCTTTAAGAATGGATGAGAGATGTCCACAAAAGAACTCTTCAACTGTAGATGAGAGAAGCATTTCATGTCAAGGTGAAGCAAGCATAGTCAATTATCAAGGTAAACATGTAATCTAAGCAGTTGAGTTACTACTATTAAGGGCTGTTAAGCTGAAAGGGCAAATAAATCATTCTTATACATCTAACAACAATACAATACATACAATATACATATATACATATATACAATCTAACAGTTTTGTAGTGACTAAGTGAAAAGACACATTCCAGTCATTAGGTCTCAAAGTCTTATTCAAGGCTGAAATGCCATTGATGACTTTTTAAACTGTCTGACGCTTCTTTGTTTGGTGCAAATCACGATTAAAGAAAATCACGTCATGTCCTACTTCTGTTTTGCTTTAACTAGACTGTAAACGAATGTTAATGTGAATTATGTGACTTCACACCCATAGAACATTAACCGTTTCTTCACTTCTCTGCTTTGACCAGCTATGATACAGCAAGTGAAGATAATCGGGGTGTATATGTTTATGATTGATGAATCAAGTAATGGTCGACTTTGTTAACATTTGCTTTGCTGTATTTTGTACCTGTAGTGAGATGGTCCATGAGAATAAAGGGACTGCTGTAGCCAGTGGAACTGGAAATTCTGTCAACTTGGCTCATAGTAATTCCTCAGTCTAGTTTGAATTAGTCATGTTGAGGTGAAATTGGTCTTCTCAACTCTAATTTGTCAATTAACTTGGAGTGCACTTTTCAACCACCAACACAGATTCAATAGATTGATTTTCCCTTCTGATAGAGTGAGAAAGTGTTTGAGCTTAGCCAAGACTTGATGAACTGTCCTTTGTCCTCGCTGCTGTGGGTTATATAAACACACAAGGACCTAATGTACCTTTCCTACTGTGGCTACAATTGAACTAGTCTCGCATTGCCAAACCTTCCTCCACATCGCTGCAGAGGAGGATCTGGCTAGTCCACACAGCAGCCTGTTATGGGAGAAAAAAAAGTGCTCTGGTTTATTGGCATTTTTTTAAACCAATCACAATCGTCATGGGTGGTGCTAAGCTCTGCATGAAGCCTCTGCAAAATAGCCTCGGGAAGGAACTTGTTTTGGAGAAACGTGTACTTTAAAAGTTGTTTTTGTTTCAGATAGGACAGATAGTCTAGCTAGCTGTCTGGATTCACCCTGCAGAGATCTGAGGAGCAGTTAACCATAGTCCTCAGAAATCCACCAGAGTTTAAAATTTCAACACAAAGAAAGCGGAAGGTAACGGACATTGGCGAAAAGACTACAATTGAACTAATTCTGTACAACGACAAAAAATTGTTTCTTAGTGTAAAAACAGAGTTGTCAATGAAGACAGTGTGTGCCCCAGACAAGCTACTGTGAGAAACCTTGGTACCACATTGACATTGGATCAGAGTGTGATGCAAAGAACACTGGATAACTGTTACAAGGTCTGGAATTAAAAGTGTTTCTCTGACTGAAACAATGGCAGTTCTTTTCAAAGACCTGACATTTGAGCACACCTGGCTGCTTTTTCTTTTATTCTGACACCATCAAATTTATAGTCTGCCAGTTGCTCGGAGTTGGCTGCTTGGGTTTAATGTCCTGGAGTTAAAAAATTCAAGTACTTGTGTCCATGCCAACAAATTGTCTCGCAGACTATGACGTTCTCATCAAAGTATGCACAGAGAGGTTTTTTATCCACTTTGATGGAGATTGTTTTGCATCCCAGATTAAGACACAGTCCATAATTTCCCAAGTGTTTTTAAGTTTGAGTTATTGTACTACTACTAACTAGAGGATCATCATAATTTATTGTCCTTGCAAGAAATATTTGAGCCCCCGTCTTCCTCGATGGACCAATCACCAGGTGTAGGTTTATAATGGTGCATGGAATCATCCATTGCCAGCATGGAAAAAAAACAGTATGTATGATGTCACAAATTAGGAACTCAGGTTTTTTGTATTACCAGCTAATTGCACCCACAAGTTTAAGTCTCTCACTGATGAGCTTTCTACAGTGAAAAACAGATGGGCTTTGGTTCATGGGAACCTGGAATGTGTACTATAGAATATAACTGAGGAATATCTCGCCCACTACTGGATATATTTTATTTGCTGCTCTTAAACACTTTTTACCCAATGTCAATAGTCTGAGATGTAATGTCTGTTTGACTTGGGCACCCTACGTCATTCAGTGACTCAGTCCCACACTGTTATCTGTCCTAGAAGCTAATTAATTTCATTCAGCTGATATCTTGTGTATCAGCATACACAGGCTAAATTGAGTCTTGAGAACCAAGTGTGTTCCATGTCTCTGCCAAGTGTACACTCTCATTTGTGTCAATAGTGACAAATGAAAATGTGTAGAATAAGAACTGTGGTCCAAAGTTTTCTTGTTTGTGTGTTTGTGGGTGGTGGCCTTGGACAGTGGCTTCTAAAGCTGGCATTTCAACACAGCTATAGCAACAGTGTTGACAAGATCCAAGGCCTTTTTAATTCTTACGTCTGCACACAGGGATATAACACTGAAGTCTGACATCCTCATAACTCAACGTTTTTTTCCCCTAGTGATCAATCTGAGAGAGACTACACAGTTTTTCAGCTCATTCTTTGATTTGTTGACTCCTATAAACACCCTAGTTCCTCAGCACCTTAAGAATAGTATAACCTTTAAATTCCAGTGAAAAGCAGAATGCGCCAACCAAAATTTGAGTTTATTGGTTGACACTTGACAACATGTTGTTCTCCTCTGTTGTGTGGAATTATGTTTGGCATTTCAGAAAGCTCTGTTTATCTCCTGCTCCTGTGTGCATGTGTGTGCATGTCAGCATTTCTGTGTATGTGCACACATTTGTGAGTGTGTTTGCGCAAAAGGATGAGTCATGTGTGTTAAGCAGTAAAATGTCACGCATCCAGCAGCAAAAAGAGAGAGCGAGGGAGAGTAGAGGGGGAGAGTGATGGACAGGAAAGCGACAGGACATGTTGCAAGAGGGTAAATATAAATGGATAGAGGAGCAGGGGGGAAAACAGCAAAAGGGCAATAAAGATAGAGAGTGTAACATAAAACGACGAGCAAGGTAGTCCAGCCCATAGAGGCCAGTTCACCTGTGGCTGTTTGTGTCTGCAATGCACATTGCTGGTTAAATTTAGAAGACTTGTTGAAGATTGGATGTCTGTGCTTTTGCACTGTGCGTGTGACTATTCTTTATAGTGAATTACAAAAAATACATGTCCTCAACAATAAGATCACAACGAAAACCAAATACAGTGCTACTCAAAGACTTTTATATCTGCCTACCTCAATGAACCATTTGCTAAACCCTCCTGCTATCAATTAGCATCTAGGCAAGGAGAAGCTAATGCTGAAGTAATGTTTATCTGGCTGTAGAAAGAGCCATAGTCGACATTTAAAGAGTGAACAGTGGTGTCTAAATGTTTCTTTTCATAATTTTCAAAAAAGTGTAAGACATGAATTGAACGGTGTTTGTGTGCTCTAACAAAAGCTGCAACCGTTGGCATGCCCTGCTAGCTTACTGCCTACAGTAGTAACAGAGCGTTACGCAGCTTTAGCCTCAGACTTCTAGCACAATATCATGTATGTAGCCATCATGTGTGTGTTTAAGACACACGGACAGTTTTTAACTAACTCATGGATTGATAAACTAGCTAGCTGGAGTTGATAAAATCTGCCAGCAACCATTGTCATTTCAATGGACAATATTGACAGTTGTTGGAAGGCTGCTTTTTCTACCTTAGGGTGACCAGACGTCCCCGGTTACCGGGGACAGTCCCCGGTTTCGGTGACCTGTCCCCGGCTGGAGATGTCCCCGGAAATGTCCCCGGTTTTCACTGTGACTGACAGACCCGAAATTGAAATGAAATAGTCGTGCACCCTACACACACAGGCTCAAGACAGCCAGAGCAAGCCTCAGAGCTCAGAGATGTTCTAGAATGCCCATTTTACGATGCTAAAATTACTGTTTATTTACATGGAGTCTGGTGGGTTTAGCGAACGCAATTTCGCCGACTTTTTATATTTAAAAAAGGATCTTACTCTTTAACAAAAAGATCGACCTCCTTAGACTCCTTTCCATAATGTTGTCAGACACTTAGAATATTAATCTGAGCCTGTCAGTGGCAAAACAAGCACTTTTTTGAACGTAAATACAAGCGGCACAATTGACGTCCTATTAACTTACATTGTAGCTTGTTTCGCCTTTGCCGACTGCAGCGATCTCGTTTAATACTGGACCAATGTCAAATGAAAATATTTCCTCAATAGTTTTAATTGTATCTGATACTCAATGAGCTGTTGCAGAAACAAGCCCAGCGTGAAGCAATAAAGCAAAAGCTGTCAGATAAATGTAGTGCAGTAAACATAACATTTCCCTCTGAGGTGTAGTGTAGTGGAGTACAAGTATGAAGTAGCAGCAGGGACGATTCTAGGATCAGACCTTTAGGGGGGCTCAGCCCCTAATGAGAATGTGACATGGATATAGTGTATGTAAAAGTGTTAATCTGCGAAATGAAATTACCAACTTCTTCACAACCGCACTCCTGCTCTCCCTCTGACAGAGACTCAGCCAAAGGGCCAAAATTATAATGTATTCTCATGTAAACTATTTATGTCAACACAGACATTACTGTTAGCCAATGTATCGCACCATAATGTGTATTATATTGCCAGATTCCAGACAATCCTACTTATATATATATATATATATATATATATATATATATATATATATATATATATATATATATATATATATATATATGCGATACATTGGCTAACAGTAATGTCTGTGTATATATATATATATATATTCAACTTGTGTGTGCATGGTTAAAATTCTGAAGTGCAAAATAGTTCAGGCTACAGCACAAATATTTCCATTCATAGATAAGAATAATTTGAATTTCTTTTAGAAGTGCACCAGATTGATGCATTTAAATGTTAAAATAGACAACATTTTCTTACAGGGGAGCATGCCCATGTGACCCCCCCCCGGGGCAGTGTCCCCGTTTTAAGTTTTACAACGATAAAAACATTACCTTTTTGGAGGTATTTATGCTTCTGAGCTGAAAATGTCCCCGGATTTTGTCTCAGAAATCTGGTCACCTTAGTCTACCTTGGTCTAAAATCACGGACATATCCTTTTTTTTTTTTTTTTTTTTTTTAAAAGTGAGTTTTTTTTTTTTTCTTCATTTAAGTCTGTTCCAAGGGGAAAGGTACCAGTTCTTCACACTAAATTGTAAAAGTGCTTCATGTCAATGCAAGTATG
Source organism: Sander lucioperca (assembly GCF_008315115.2). Lineage (NCBI taxonomy): Eukaryota > Metazoa > Chordata > Actinopteri > Perciformes > Percidae > Sander > Sander lucioperca. Next base: position 25,683,905 of record NC_050189.1, on the reverse strand, counting down.
GGACCATCTGTCCTGTGCAGATTGCTCATCACACAGGGTGATGGTTTGTCATGTGAAACCAACTAATGACTGAATTACGTATGAGCTCAGGAGCAGGCATACTCCCCTGCTGCAGAACATCAGATGGTCCACGTTGATTCCTGGAAAGATAGATGAAGACAAATTAAAGTTCCCCAACAGAAAGAGATGGCAAAAGAGAGAAACAACATCAAAGAGAATCAGAAATGAAGAAATGCAGCTTCTATCTAGACACCTTTCCTCATGTCACGACCAGGCTCAATATTCAGTCCCGTTTGGTGGCGAAATCAACAACCTGAGATGTTTGGATATGTGGGTTTGTAACTGTGTGGATGTGAGACTCAAGTCATTTTTGCAACACCGCAGGCTTTGCTTTCGGCATTGTGGTTTCATTGCTGTTTATCTCTTAACCTAATCTGTAAGAGTGAGCATTTGATGCGACCTGAGGTTGTTGGACCTGTGTGTGTGTGTGTGTGAGAGATGATTCCCATCTAGGGAGGCTCTTTAAAGAATCTGCCATGTTTCGCTTCGTGATAGCCTGCCAGATCACAGGCTAGTTTCCAACTTAAGATCTCCACATACTTGTCCTTCTGTTACCTCTCTTCATTTCAACGAAAGAGTAAGATCTTTATTTTTTGGCTTGGCGCTTCTGTCTGACATGATAATTCAAGGGTTGACAGTGGCTTTGACCAGAGATGAGTTATTTTAATTGAAGAAAATGTTCTCATTGTTCTGTTGCACTGCTTTTTACTAAATAGATACAAATCTATATTCAATCTCCTTGATCACCTCTGTATATATGTACATACAGCTGGAATTCACCGTAAAAAGAACCGTACGTGTGGTGTATTTCCTTGTAGATGTACAAAGGGCTACAGTGAATTCATATGACTGCATTGTGCAGTTATCAGTGGAGCTGGCCGTTCATTATGGGGAAATAATGATACAAATAAATCAACTCTCATATCTTTTCAATACGATGACATGAGCAGATTCAGCTTTCCTTCATATTGTGGCAGTGTAGATAGTGTAGTATTGACACAGCTATATTTGTGATATCAGGACACTAGTAATCCATCCTCAGCACTTTCATGGTCTTGTGTGTGTGTGTGTGTGTGTGTGTGTGTGTGTGTGTGAGTGAGAGAGAAAACCTGCGTCAGGGTGGACCACACACTCCATTTCCCATTACCTGTACTGTCATGTCTGACTCTTTTATCACACATTCTCGTTTTGTTTCTGTATCAACCTGCCAAGTAAACAACCTCCTCTCTGTCTGTTTTTCTTTTCTGTCATACTCTCCCACGTCTTCACCCGTTTGACCTCTGTCTCTTTTCATCAGCAATGTTGTCTTCTAGTCGTCTCATGTATATCTCTTTGTTTTCAGATCCCTGAGCTTACCGTTAATGGTGCACTGACTTGGTTGCACGTTTTTCTTTTCTTTTTTTGTCTTGATCTCAATTTTTCATACCTGCAGTCTGTTTGTAGAATCCCTAACGCTAGCTCTTTTTAAAGCTCTTATTTATATCAAAGTTTGGTTGCAAACGGCAAGTCAACAACAGTTATTGTTTAATCCAAGCAGTGAATACTGTGCTTAATCTACAAATTAAACTCAAACGTAAGTCACCAACAATTTTAGTAAAAAAAAAAATCAGCGGTTTGTACATACTTCATAAATCACAACTTTTGTTAATTCCCTCTTATTTTCTTCCAATATATGTACAAGAAGCGAAGAAAATGTGTGAATGTTTGAGTGGTAAGCATGAAACAATAGCACTTCACTCAAGTTTTTATAAAAGCAACTGCTTCTGAAGAACCTGTTATTGCAAAGCGCTTAATCATTTCAAACTGAACTATACATAGAACACCAAGAAAATGAATGTATAAAGCCTTGGCGAAAAAGCTATCTTGTTCGTTCATTTATTCATCCGGCTGGTAATCTATCCAACCCTGTTTTTTTGTCTTGGTTTCCTTTGCCTTGCTTTCTTTGCCTCATCACCAGTCCCATCACTCCAGTCGCAGCTATCAGTGTTAACCTAGTAACAGGATACCTTTCCTTCTTCTGATCTGGAGTTAGCCTCCGCTGATGCTTGCCTCATTAGTTCCAACACAGGAGAATGCAGAAGCCCTGATCCAGGATAATTCACTCAGCATTTACAAAGAGGAGAGACGGGAAATCCATCTCATCTGTGACTTATCAGTGGGAGGAATTAAAGGTTTCGACACACACTCTAACAACACACACTAACAGACACTCTTTTTGTCACATATAGTCATACACACACTCTCGCTCTCTCTTGTGTCTCTAGGGGCCGGGGTTATCTGTCCATCTCGTCTTCATTTCACACCTAACAACCACTTGCACGGTACTGAATCGCACAAACAGTCGCGTAATTATCTGCGTGTGTGTGTGTGTAAAGAGATTGAATGCATGTTTGTGTGTATACTGAAGTACAGGTCCTAGAAAAGCCTTCTTTTTTGGAAATTGAATAACCGATCAGAACAAGCTAATCCAATTGTTGATAGAGAGAACGAATGAATAAGAGAAGGTGTGTGTTTTGGTGATGACGCAGGGATGAATGGAGGGATGGAAGCAGAGGCACTGGTGAAAGGATTTTAAGAGTGTATAGTATGTAAAGAAAACTGAGAAGGACAAAGATGGGAGAAAGTGGTAGTTGGGTGGAAAGAAAAGTTGACACTGATGGAAAATAAAAAGGACAGGAAGAAAAACAAAGAAATGACAGGCAAAGTTGTTTACCACTTGTCTCGTGGTGTGAGCAGAGATTCAGGCTGACTCTTAAAAAGTCTGAGGAGACCAAAAAAGTCTGATGGAAATTTCCCAAATTTAAAGTGTTAAAGCCATAAAATTGTTTAACAAAATAATGTATTGATATTTACATATTACTGATACTTCTCGAACGTCAGTCACAGATTTGTGGCATTGGCACATTAGGATAAGTTAGTCACTTTGTCAATTTCAGAGTGTTATATTTTTTTTGTAGGCTACACAGCAATCTGTGAAATGTCAACCAAAGGCAACTTTAAACACTTTATTTTAAATTATTTATTAATAAAATGTTTTATATATTTTTTTATTTACATTTGAGCATCATCTCCCTGTTAATGATCGTTTAATTTAGTTTAATTTAATCCTAAATCTTGAAGCACTTTCTAAAGTCTGTTTCAAAATATATTGAATCACTATGAATGAATCATTGATCATCCAACTAACGTTTAAAAATAATGATATTTGAGATTTTACGATGATGGTTTGCAGAAACGTGATGAATTAGTGCCGCCCTAAGAGAACCTCACCGATGCGACAGTCTGGGGCACTGCATGGCGAGACGGGCATAAGTATAGATATGCAAAAAGGGTTTAAACGTTTCTATGTCCATTTACGGCGAACCGCAGGAGTGAAAATGAGGCTTGTGTGTGTGCGCGCCCAGCTCCACTTAAGATAATGGATGATCTATAAAGATAATAGATAATTAAAACAGAATCAGGCGTACGTGCAGCTTTATCAATCTGACCAAAAGAATGCATATGGATATATCGGTCTTAGTCTCAACAAGAGACTAAACTGTATTGACAGGAAAGAAGCAAAATCAGCTGGAGCAATGCGGGCGGGGCATCAAGGCCACTATGGCTGCTGGGCAAATCATTTTTTGAGGGACATATGGCCAAACTGAGGAGGCACGGCGGCAAATTCCTCTCCTGACTGACAGGACTTATGTGCTGCATGACTACTCATCACAGAATAGATGCACTGCAGTACAAAAATACGAGAAAGTATCATTATTACAATTTAATAAGCAAATTCCTGTCCTTAAACAATAAACAACCTGCTTTTCTTATGCCACCTGTTTGCAGCTTCACCTCATTTAGCAGCTGTAAACACTTTGGAAAAGGCAGATTGTGTCTTTTATTTGTGTTGAAAGGTGTCCTTGTTGTTTGTCTCTGCCTGTTCGTAGCGTACAGGGAGGCACAAAGTAAAAGGAACACTTCCAATGTAATCCATTGCACAAGTCAGTGCATTAATATCACAAACTACAGCTTCAAAACACACCATAGAGCAGATTTTCTTTAAGGACCCCTAACAAGAGAGTACATATCGGGGACCCGCTCATGTACATTCCTTTGGAATAATTTGACGTAATACACTACATATACTTTTAAAGTCAAGTACTACATGTACTTTTTCAAAAGAGCATACAATATTTATTGGACATGTTTGTGGAAAGAGTGTTTTAACCATAAAGCCTCTGGGTGAGCGTCAGTTGACTGACATCTGCGAGTCGGCTTGCTAGGAGACACACGTCAACTGCCAAGGTGCACTATTGATTGGAGCACTTCACAGCCCTGCAGCTTACAAACGTTGATACAAGACAACCCCCCACCCCCCCAGGCCTCAACAAGTCTACAAAGTGCTGGTTATTTTAGCCTATATACAGTAAATGCACTCCATTTACTCTATTTATTTACTGTCAGGCAATTTAAGCTGTATGCCCCTTTTACAACAAGTCAGTTAGCTTAGCTTGCTAACTTTAGCGCTGATTTAATCACCATCAAATCGGGATAAATATACTATTTTCTTGGCGAAGATTTGTTTTCATTTAGGTTTAACTTTAAAATTGCAATTCTGTTCTTTAAAGATGTTACAACAAGAATGAGTTTTACGACCTCAGGCAGGGGAAAAAGGACAAAGAATAGGACATAAGGTGGGAAGAAAGGCAGTTAAGATGACAGAGCATTGAGCCTTGTAGTAAACACTAAGCTATTCACTTCAACACATAAACACAATACACAATCACTCAGAAAACAGCTGTGTTATGGGGAAAACAATCTCACACATGCAAGTATATTCACCCAAACATGACTTACCGACTAAAACTGCCACTCCAGCTTACGAGTCTATCATATTGCAAACATGCACACTCGCTAAAAACACCAGCACAGTATCTTACAGCCAGAAAAGACAGACACCAGACAGATGTGCTTATAGCCAGAATTGGCATCTTGCTGCCAGATGCACACATGTTCACACACAGCAAGTTCGAGCTGCTCGGTGTCAACTGGGACTTTGAAGCCATAATCAGGATTAAACGGCTGGAAATCTGCTGTGACGAAGCGAAAAGGGGTGGACAGGGTTGGATGATGCCGGAGAAAAAAATGGAATCAAAGTGAAGACAAATGCACAAAGACGGAGAGGAAGTCGGGATGGGGAGAGAAGGAAAGTTTCCATTTGAATGGGACTTAGTGGGACTTTGCGAAAGAAAAACGTGAATCAGTGGCTTTTCATCACCTACTCTCATTCCCATCCTCTCAAGACAAACCAGATACCAAGTGTTGTTACTACTCCCTGTCTGATTGGGCATTTTAGTCAGCTGTGTGAATAGGGCTTGTTTCCTCTTCTGACTACAGATCATGTGTGGCGTTTCCCTCCACCACGTTTCCACAAGCCTTGGACCGAGCGTGTCATAAACGTGTCGTTTATTCAAAAAATTCCAAACCTTTTTGTCCGTTTTTAGTTTTTTGACTTTCTGGCATTTAATTCAGTTTTCTTTCTAATTTTTTCGACACTTAGCAGTTGGGACAAAGAAATAAGTACAGGGTGTTGTGTTTATTATGCATTCAATTCATAATCAACACCAAACCTGGTTGATGTGGATATAAGATGAAGAAATATCACTAAATTATAAAGTAAAATAGATTTCCCTTTTGACAGTTGGTTCAGTGGGGTTTTCAACATAGTGAATGGAGCATATAGCAAACTTGAAAGCAGAAGACATGGTGTTTGAACAGCAGGATCCTCTTTGGCGGCCTCCTCACTTCTTTTCTTTTTCCCCCCTCTGCTGTTCTTTTCTTTCAATATGTCATCCAGCTTGAGTGCACGTACAAAAAACAAAAACACACACTCTAAGTCCCCCCAGTAGCTGTCTGGACGTCTGTGTGAATATTAATTTGTCAGTTCCAGACTGAGAGTTGGGAGGTGCGAGGAGAAGGCGATGACCTTGCTGGTATGAAATTTGATTAGTTGGGTGAGTAATGTACTTTCCGAGGAGACGGGCTATCTGTCACGGCATCTAATTTTTTGGGTCAACTGCAGTTCACCTCCTTTCAACTCACAGCAATATGTGATTGCAGAGTATGTGTGCTCCGTTAACTTTGATGGAATAACAAACAAAAAAATACTCATGAACTTGTGTGTTTAGCTGTAGATGATGTAGGCGGGGGAATGAAAATTCCCCTGACACTTGCTGGTGAATTACTTTGCAGTATCCCACCTTGAATGGCTTGGAAAGTAGTCTGAGTAAAATTGACAATTTGTGATCAAATTTCAAAAGTGTATGTGTAGGCAGCAAGTACAAATTAGAAATCAAAAGAGAATTATCTGAGGGGAGGCAGCTGAACAAACACAGTCCATGTAGAAATGAAATGCAGTCAACATGTCATTTCTGTTAGTAATCTTCTCTGGCATGTTGCCTTGAAGCGCAGTTTGATTTGACATTAATATGTTCATAAATTAAGAGTTAATGATCAGTAAAGTCTCAGGAAACACCTCCGGCTCAGTCCGGGGAGCAAGTTATTCTTGAAAAGGACAGAATGCATGTTAATGGCACGTTAATTAAGTTTAGGCCTACGCTGTTCCTTTCTGGCGAGTACAGGTACCCGAGGGCAGCTAGAACGGTTGATTACCTGTTTCTGAAACATGATAACATGATAATGAAAGTGAAAAACAATCCCACAGTTAAATGTGGCTTTCAGTATTAGAAGTGGTGCAAGTTCCACTTATGCATATTGGGATTCAGCAGCGCTGACATGCATACAAATGTCGACATACTTCCACACGCACTTTGCACACAAGAGTAGGGTCCAGCAGGGGGAGGGTTATTAAGGGTCTGTACACACACTGATTAATTGATGTGTTCTAATACTCTCTATCTCTCACTCACACATACACACGCACACGCACACACACACCCACACCCCCTCATCATGGTTCAGTCACTCTGGTAGATCGCGTTAACTGAAAATAAAAAAAATTGACCTTATCAGCCCTAATAACGGATGGAATCCTTCTCTAAGCTTTTGGGTGTAGATGTGTATTCCCTTAGTGCTTTAATTAAGATTTTTTAGAGGACAAGGAAGCTTTGAATGTCTCTTAACGTGCTTTTTATTGAAACCAATTTTGAATTGTGACCAAACTTTCCAGTGGCTTGTTAATCGTGTAAGCTAAGCTGTCTTGGTAGCAGCAGAATCGTCAGTTTGAACCGTGGTGGCCATGCACCTGTCTAACAGTCCTCGTACAGGGGCCTCTCCGACATTTTCAAGTCTAATTGAACGGGCATAATGGAACACGGACCTGGATTCCTCTCCACCGGCTGGTCGCCTGATTATTCCAGTCACACTCACGGAGACAATGAAATGCTTTCCAAACAGTTCATCTTGAGGGCAGCATTAAATGTGGCAGTAGTTTATTGTTACGTGCAGTAAAATGTGATGAGTACACCTGGGAATGCATCTGTTTTTTGTTTTGTTTTTTCAAATGTTTTAAAAATGCGTGGAAACCCGAGGCAAGTCCAGTCCGTCAGAGCTGCCAATTTTGCTCATTAAAAGCAGAACAGTTTCCCTGTTTTTATGTACCAGCAATACTGGAGCTGGAGGTCTTTTATTTATTTTTTTTACACTAAAAATGCCATCATATACCTCCTCATGAGTTGTGCTGCTTATTCGACAGCTGTATTTGCTTGTTTCCGTTGCAACATCTGGCAACCCAGTAGCACTGACAGTTTTAATGTTGAATTTTTTTTTTTTCCCAGACTGAGCCTGAGGTATAGCTGCTCTCACTGTGCTTTCCCTAATAAAAAATTCCATTAAAAGTCTGCACTCTTTCAGTCTGGAAGGTTCTGCTTTTGCTCGTAAAGCTAAATGATGAAAACTGTACCGCACAGTTCATCAATACATTCTTTAAAATCGGACTCCAAACACATCCTTCTCTCTTCTACTTGCTCTTTGTGTTCTTCCTACCACTCCTGACAGTGCTAAGTGCCGAGCTCAGCACCACAGTATAATTACAGTGAGAATGCGTACAGTACATACATAAGCATGCATGCACCCCCTTTGGTAGAATTATAGGACGATCCAGCATTACTCTACAATTTTACATTAACAGGTTAGACGGAAGAGAAAAGTCAAGTCGAGGTACACTTGATTGTAATTTTTGAGTCAAAGTTGGGCGTAATGTTCTTGTTGGCTGTAAAACAAGCCATAACAGCCCTCCAGTTTAGACATTTACAAAGGCCTTGTTGAGGCCCTACAGAGCCAGAAGCCTGGCAGAGGTGACATGTTTACAGCTGTCTTGGACAAAGCCTTTCAGAGTGGCATTTCATCACAAAGTCTAGACAGCTAGATCGATGTGGAGGGAGAGAGGGGAAAGAAAAAAGCAAGACTTAGTCTAAAGCCCTCCTGCATGAGGCTGCATTATTCATTGAGTTTACAGTCTAAAAGTGTTGGTTAAATTTGCTGTTTGTAGACCAAATTCACGCTGAATATGTATATGTGAAAATGTATGTTTGACTTATGGCACTACAGAGAAAGTTTTCAAAAGGGTTTTTTCCTTAAACGAGTATGAACATGCTCAGCAAATGTCATGATGGTCTGTGGAGAATTTGGCCTGAGGCAGGGTCACCAAAAACATTCCCTTTTTAGCAAAAATCTGTAATAAATTTGACCTGTATACAATATATCTGCTGTGTTTGTATGTTGCCTGCTGTGCAAGTGTGCTGTTTTGAGCAGAGGAAATGAGTACCAGTGTGTTTTTCACACAGCAGCCCCTTGATCAAAGAACTTATTTGTAGTGTTGGTGATCTCGGAATTGAAGCTTATTCTAGCGATGCATTCACTCTATGTGGCTCTGGATAAGAGCATCAGGTAAATAACTAAAATGTGAAATGTTCCTGTAAATGGTCTGAGGTATTTTTATTTTATTTTTTTTTTAACAAGCTGTCACTAAGCTGTCTGTCAAAGGACTTAAAGCATCGTTACAGAGATAATTGGATAAGTACTTTGCTCTCCTATCAGCAGACTGGAAAAAAATAACTTAAATGGATTAATATGATCCAATTAAATCAGTCTTTTGGCAATAGACTGGACTGGACTTTAAGTATCTAAATGGGCTGTGTATAAGCAGTAAAAGCCTTATATATTCATCATAAATCAACTGTTCTGCCTGAATAAACAAAGATTTCTTTGCCAGACTCTTCAGAGAAATTCTAATCTGTTGATTGGGTTTGCAATGGGCTCTTTGATATTTCAACAAATCAAACAAGGCATTTCCACTCCGATAAACTGACAGGAACAATGAGATGTATGCTATTCTGGTGTTCAAGACGAAGCAGACAAACACAATGTGTAAACCGCAGTCTCACACAGAATACAGAATACTGTTTTGGACCTGAAAAGTCCAGCATGAAAAACAAAGACGATGTCCAAAGAGTTGCTAGATGATGTTTCAGGTTTGAACATGTTTACTTGTGCTGTAGAAAGCTGGCTAGAGAGGGCAAAATAGAAAGAAGAGTGAAGGGTTGGAGAACTGAATGGAGAATTAGGGGAGCAAAATGACATCACAAGAGAGAGAGTGCTATTAAGAGGGTTGGCAAAATATTTAAAAGTGCTACAAGAACAAGAGGGATGAAGAGGAGAGAAATTACTTTGGTAGAGTGCCTTCTGTTTTAGCCGCTTTAATGGCTGATTGGGAACAAAAGTCTCTTTTCTAATTCTAATGAGTTTAATTAAGGCTTGCCCTTTGCCAGGTGTTTGAAGCAGCTAATGTCTGGATTCATTAATTGTCAATTAAAACCAAATCAGATGCAGGCTCCCGATCTCAGCCAGCTCTGACTGCAAAAAAAAAAAAAAAAAAAAAAGTAGAATAACTGTTTGTTGTGTTCAGACGCTTGATGACAGTCCACTAAATAAATAAATAAGCTAAGCCCGGGTGGTAAATTCTGATAAGAACTCACGATGGATTTAGGATATGCCTCTCTAAAGGCAAAGTGCCATTTTCTTATCTGTGTTTCTCTGTGATAAGATAGGATTGGCAGTTCATTCGTTTCATGCTGCAATGTGCCTCCTGCTCTTGGAGAAAGCGGATCGAGGGAAGGGCCGAGTGAAAGACAGCAGGAGGGAAAGAGAGGATGCATAAGTAGTGTTGAGATCGATAGAAAAACGAGGGCTGGTCGTTTAGAGAATCCAGACTTTTTATTCTCACAGATTTAAGTAATAAGGTGTGTTTCCAAGTCTTTGTGTGCATGTGCAAGTGTGTGTGTTCTTGTGAGAGAGAATAAGGGGATTTGTCTCATTTTAAGTAGACGATGAATTTGAGCTTAATGCCCAGCGCTGCTGAAAACAAAATGCTTTCAACTCAGGAGAGCAATAAGGGAGATGGAGGGGCCGGCAAGGATGGAACGGGAGTGTTAACTACAAGCTGTACTTTTTTTTTTCCCCTCACCTGCTGTTCCTTTCTTCTCTCCTCATTCCCTCTCTTTTCCTCTCCTCCTGCTCCTTCTTATTTTACTTTAATCCAATCCTCTCTGCTATCTCAGTTTCTGCATTTCTCTCTTCTACATTTCTCGTCTGAAGCAGCATGAAACACTTCATGTAGGAGTGGTACAGAATAACAAAATAAAGTTACTTACTAGACTCGGGACCCCTTATTGATCTTATTTTATTGTAATTTTTGAGTCAAACAAATTCACATTTCTGGCATAAATTGCTCTACATTACACACATGAAACCATGCCTCCATAGTTTTTAACATTCAACAGTCTGACTTTCACTTGTACCATTCAAATCCAGCGCTAAGTCTGACATTTGAGCTTTAACTATGAAGATGTCCAGATGTAGGATAAAAGGTAAACCATATTCTAGCTTTCTTCATCGCGCAAGAGTTCAGCTTTTCTGATCCTTTTTTGTCAAGTCCAGTTTTTGTGGTATTTTGCTCTCAGATACAAGTGGTTTTAAAAGGGATCACTGCCATGAATAAGACTTACTGTAGAAGCTCAGTTTTTATCCACGGTCACAGAATGGTTGTAATTATTTTAAAGCCACATTCTTGTACATTATTTAGTCCTAATGTTTTTATATATGTTGTCTAGATTAATATTCTCTCTAGTTACTGGAAGCTACAACATTTAAGATACATCTCAGTATAACAATAACCGAATCCAAGATATTAACTCGTATATATCAAAATATTGATTACAGTATTGATTGAATGCCCATGATTGAATTAGAGATTCAACTGGCAGCCATTGTTTGGCAAACATTTTAAAGTTGGCACATGGCAGTAATTGTATGCCTGTACTGACACATTGTAATTTGTCTTAAAGTTGGGAAGTGCCAGGCAGAATGATTTGGAGACAGAACAGACCACACAGCCAAAGCAGCAGCAGTGTGGTGTGTAAAGTTTTTGAGGAGACACGGTTAAAGGTCCTCTGTACAAATGTTCTCTTTTTGTCCGTTCCTTTGGGGCTCTTTAAGGGGGGAAATTATGTTCAGTCAGGACTTTTAAGACTACAATGAGCATCCCAGCATAGTGGTGGACTGTGTAATGAAATTGGTCAAGCGGTGATATTTGGGTGGTGTGCAGCTCTGAGTTGCCCACACAGTTGGGGGTTTTATTCTATTTAAAATACACTTCAACTACCATAATGGCGACTGTGTGCATGCAGATAAACAGCTCTGCAATTAAACTGTCACCATGTTGTTATTCTTTTCTTTTCCTATGCCCATATTATTGTCCTGTCATTCAGTCTTTTTTTTTTCTTCCAGCAACGTTGTCAAGGTATGATTTATTTTAGTTGTGTTCTTTTTATGTCTGTGTTTCTTAATCTCAGCATTATTCTGTTGCCAGATTGCTCATATATTCTTGTAATTAATTGTAGACCTTAGCTGACCTTTCACTTCCTTGTGTGTGGTTGATGTGACCCGTTTGCATGTTGCACCTCTTTCTTTTAGTTATGCATCTATGTGTGCATATACACTCATATACATTCTCTGAATGAGTGTACACTGCTGCAGCACGTCCACCTCTGAGCCTTTGAACGGCCATCTGTGTGGTTCAACGGTTCAATTATATTCAATATAACTCAATAATGCCAGTGTTCAAATTCAGCAGGAGCAAAAACCCCAAGCACACCGAAGGGACAGTGTCAGCGGCTTTGTGGGCGTACAGCAGCACTCTCAGGGTTGCGAAGGTGAAGTGTGTGTGTGTTTGTTTGTTTGTGTGTGTGTGTGTGTGTGTGTGTGTGTGTGTGGACCTTGTTGCTGTCCTTTTGTAGAGTGAAACACCCTGCAGATCTTTAAGGAGTCACAGTTTGTGCATTGCACTATTAATTATGGGATTACTAGCAGGCGAGTGACATGCTAGGGTTGAATCTTGCTGTTTTACTTTCAGCAAAAAGGCTCACGCTTTACTCACAAATGCAACTGGAGTGTGTGTAGGTGGCAAGGCAGTGTTGCTGCCTTTTTATGACAACAGAGCAATCGAGGTGGGATTATTTTTATTTCTAATCCCACCACTTGATTTTTATTTGTTGTTCCTTGGGTAGCACAAACACTGCTGTGTTTGATTCCCTCTGGAGACTCCCATTTGAAATCTGAGATGAGTATTTGAGATGTTTTGGGTAAATATCCACCAACTGTTCTTGTTCTAAAGTTAAAAATAAACCCACTAACAAGAAAAGTCTTTCCTCAAAAGTGTGAGCATCTTTCAGCGGAGGTGACGCATTGTGTAGTCGGCGCTGTTATCTATTTCATACATTGAAGCCTGCTGTGACATCTGTTTTCAGTTACGGATTAAGTATTTCGGTATTCATATCATGTACAAGCGATGGCACACAAAAGGACACTGATTAAGTTCCACCTTTTATTGAACCTTGCATAGATTTTAGAGACTAATCAGTTATTGTCCATGTAGGTGACTGACCTGAACTCTAAGCTGTTATCACATGCAAGCCAGTCTGTACATAGCAGCTAAGACTGCACAAAGTCACTGCAAAATTACTTTGCTCGATGACATGCGCTGAGTAATCCTTGACAAATTGTCGTCGGAGGCTGGTGCCATTTTCTCTCAAATGAAACCAGTGATCTGAAAATGTTTTTTTGAGTATCTTTGGAGTGCACTCAAATAGTGATGAACGACGTCCCAAAATGCAATCTTTTTTAAACAGGAAGGTCTTTCACAGGAGCAAATGGATACGTTTAGTGATGGAATGCTGTTCTGCATGTTTTCAGGGAGAGGAAGTGCAGCATCAAACCTTTTTGTTTTCCTCTCAGTGGCGTTATCATAACCTTTTTTTCACATTTGTAGTTGCAGAAGCTTTAAGCCAATATTTGGCTTTTTTTGTGTGTGCGACACTAGCAGGAGACCTCATTTATTTTATTAAACTCTTCCAGTTCCAAGTTAAGTAGAATCTTTCCTTACATAGCAAATGGTTTGTATTGTAGCAAGTGTTGTTGTAGATCGTTGAAAAGAGTGCTACGAGCAGTGCTATGATGTGCCAAGGTCTGACATCTCTGTATGCAGTATTTCAGTGAGGAAATACATTTTCTTCAGCATCTTTGTTGCTGGTGCTGGCAAGCAATGGGATGTTGTTATAGCTCTGCTGTTCCCCTTAGAGTCTCAAAGCTGCGAGTGTTTGACAGCACTTTGATGTTAAACAATCATAAGCTAAGCTGTGGCTTAAGATGCAACCGATGACAATATGCAACCCACATATGTGCCGATATTGTATATACAGCCCTCACCTCGAGAGACGTAATTGACAGCCTATTGTGTCAGCCTTATGACTCTAAAATCTATTTAGAGGAGTAACAAAAATCCATTTGCTCTTTATGACAAGTTTTCCCCCAAACATCTGCGAAGATGCTTTACTGTAGAATCTCTGCTTGTGTAGTTTGTTTTCTAGAGTGCAATACAGAAGTCCTACATAAATAAATGAATCCATTACACCTTCTTATTGCAGATTCAAATGGAAGATTGGTTTTATTTCAGATCTAATTGTTGCCAGCTGCCTAAACAAACATTTTCCACTGCCTCGCTTGTTTGGTTTGCAGCAAAGAACAACATACCTAATGGGATCTTTTCATTCATTTGGCTAGAAAAGTCATGCACATAAGCACAAAGCCTCATTGTGATAAGTGCTGAATGACCACAAAAGAATCCCACATGCTTGGGAGACAGACGCAAGTTTGGCTAGCTGGCTCAACTGCAACCAAGAAAATGATAGCTCAGTCCCCCCCCACCACCACCACCACCAATCACTTTGTATAAAACAGTGGTTGGCGTATTTTCTAGACATAGTTATGCTTGAGCTCTCTACAGCAAGGATTAACAAAGCCAAATCATCGACTATAGATCTATGGAAAAACACAGCAGTACAAGTATCAGTCCTAATGACCTCAGCACCACAAGAACTAGAGGAGAGTGACTAGGCAAGGTGGGATTTCTGTTTTTGTTTTCCTCGAGACCGCAGAGGGTGGGAGAGGGTTTTTGTTCTGGTTCAATTGTATTTGTATGTTCTAAATATAAAAAAACACAATAAAAAATTAATAAAAAAAAAAAGGAAAAAAAAAAGAAAGAATCCCACAAACAACTAAACAGTACCGCCCACTGAAATCAGAGCTTCCTTAAGAAGAAATGATTCATTTATTCATTTATACACAATCTTTCAACAGGTCTTCCTTTTTTTTTTATTAATATTTTTGACAGACAGTACAACCTATGTCACCATCACAACTAACGAGACATCGATATCATCCACTGTCCCGTTTTATGAATACAGAAAAAAGAAAAGACAAAAAAAAACAAAAAAAACAATAGATAACAAAACAAACAACAACCTCATATGCCTTACATTACATTACATTATTCTACCAGTCAAACGCTATATTGGATTGGATCAGATTGTTATATTCAGACAGACAACCCATCTATTGCCATCAGGAAGGAGCCCCAAACCTGATTAAAGATATCCTCTCTCCCCATTACTCTGTAAGTGACTCACTCATACGTAGCCATTCTTGTCATTTGTTCAGCCCATTCCCTAAAACAACACAGAGTAGATGACTTCCAGTGCCTCAAAATTATTCTACATCCTGTTGTAATAGCTAGACGTATCCATAGTCTTTGTCTTCCGGTCAGAGTGTTATTGTCTGGCAGCAGACCCAGAATACACAGAGCTGGGGTCTTGGTGAGTTGTAGTCCGAATATATCATTCAAGAGGGTAACAACCCCATTCAACAGGTCTTCCTAAGGCAAAAAAAAGCAATGCAATGTAACATTGATAATGAAACTTCAAAGCGCGCTAATTCCAGTGTGCAGGCTTTTCTGTTGTAATCTTTTCATACAATCACGCTCATGATGATAATAAACATGCACCCATTTGGCTAATAAACAGTGTTTTCCTTCCGTAAACCGAAAACCTGTACAGACATATTGTCTCAATCTCTTTCCAGCCCCTGTATCTCTTTCTGACTCTCCGTCTCTACAGACTCTCTAAGTTAAACCAAGGAAAACCACGAGGTCCGAAATATCCACCTGCAGCCAAACGCTGAATATTTAATAGTGATAACCTCCCACAGTATTTGGCATGGCTGCATACTGGCTGGTGCTGTCACCTGAAAAGCTAAAGGACCCTCTCTCAGCAGTTAGTCCCACTTATAGCTCAGCTGAGATTCCCAATGGTTGTAAAGCTGTGTTTCTTAGTGCTCAAAAGCAAATTCACTCCTTGCAGTATCTGTACTAAGGAACCTTGGTGACTGGGTGAGGTTTTTTTTATCTTAGTTTGGGTCCCAGTTGAATCGTAAGCAGTAGGCCCAGGAGCAGAGTTGTAACCCCAACAGCTGGATCATATTTTGTTTTTGCTTTATTTTGCAGAGTAATTGTTCGAGTAGGACAATCATCTGTTCCCTCCACAAGGAGAGAAGGGAAGTATTGTAGCATTGAGCCATCTGTTTAAATATTGGTGTGGCTGTTAGTATAACTAATTGGGCATAGGTATTTGGGCGATTTACATAATAACTCTTAGGTTTTTAGTGTTGGTTCACAGATGGGAGTCGATTTGTGAGGTTTAGCCTCCCTAATTGAGCCGCCACAAAAGAGAAATGTAAGCTGCTTGAATATATTTTTGTGTATTGGCAGAGCTCAGTGAGCATGTATGTTTGTAGCAGTTAGCAAGGCAGAGCTAAACACAAAAAAAAATGCTGAGGGTCTTAAAAAACTCCATCATTTCATTACAGTTGCCCAAATTAGCCAGTATTTATTGATGTCTTTTTCCCTTTTCTTCTTTTCAACTTTCGGTCTTTCATCACCTTTTTCTCATTCTCTTTTGCTTTGTCTTCTCTGTGGCTCTACTTTCTCGCTGCCTATTCTTGTATCCCCCTGTTCTGCTCTCAAGAAAAGCTGTAAAGGCTGTATCTGTCTCTTATTTTTTTCCGTTGTCTCTCACCCACACAAAGCAAGATCTCTCTTCCCCCCCCCCATCCCCCCCCTTTTCAGAAAATAAACTGCAGAACCTCACGAGATGAATGCAGATACAAAATTTCACTACTTCCTTCAGATCAGGAGTGAAGGGAGCCCGCGGGGAGGATGAGTCGGAGGAGTTAGGTGGTGAAGCTCCGCCACATGGAGGACAGAAAGAGAGAATGATGAGTGAAAAATTATGAAAAGAGGGCAGGGAGCTCCCATTCCTTGTTCCGGGGGGAAGAAGTTGGAGAAGAGATGGGCAGTGGGTGGGGATGTTGAGAGAGGGGACTGATGAGTGGGAGAAGCCCTGCGGTGAAGTCAGAAAAAAAGGCACAATCACATCTGGCACAACGTATGAGAAAAGAAGAGATGTCGGGATTAAAATAGGTGAAAGGGAAACAAAATGGAGCATTTGGAATGGAAATAGGGTGAAGTAACGAAACATGAGTGATGGAGGGGTGAACAGAAAAGACATAGCGGAGAGTAAAACTCAAGCTCAAGTTTTCTAAGAGAACCTGTCAGTGAAGTGATGTGCTTCCCCAGTTGCAACACAAGTTAAACGAGGGGAGTTGGCAAAGGTGAAAGAGATTGAGAGGAAACAACCGCAAACAATCATAGGACCATCGCGAACGAGTACTGAAGGAGCAAAAGGGGGAAAGGGACAGAAATTGGATAAACGCCAAGATGGAGAGGGGTTGAGACTAGTAGAGATCGGCCAAGAGAGGCCAGCGTATCACAGGAGGAGACTACTGGCCAGATGCAGGTGCCTCTGTAGTGATGCAACAGAGATTGGAATGGAGGGCACATTATGGAAAAAATGATCCAGTTCAAAAATATGACTTGCTGTACACTTTATGTAAGAAATAGATCATCTGAAGGGAAAATATAAACATACAGCATTCAACCGTTCTTATTCTCACTTAAAGAGCTCATATTATGCTTTTTGGCTTTTTTGGTTCGGGTTGTTCTGCCAGTGTTTCGGGATCAGACTCGGGTTCGAACATGTACGGCTGAGCCGAAGCCATGGTTACCAGCTGAAGCAGGTTTGTTTTGGATCACACTAGCTTGCTTGTCAGGGCCCGCCCTACTCTGCTTCTGATTGGCTAGTAGTCCTTACCTGGGCACCGTGCATGTGCGACTCCCAACAAAGATGGAACAGAAGCGAGATGCCTCACTCGGTAGCTAAAACAGAGAGCTCAACACACAGGGTGAAAAGAGGAGCCATGTGCAGTACGAAAAAAATATATGGTGTTTTTTGAAAATGAAACCATGTAAAGGTCCTGACACACCAACCAGACGGGTCGACCGTCGGCAGAAAAGCCAGTCGGACTGATCAGTCGGGTCCCCGAGGTCCAAAAAATGCCTCAGAACACACTGAGGCGACGCCGACTTGAGCGTACGCTCTGCGCGTGCGCGAAACGTAATACGTCTCCATAGCAGCAGGCGGCGCTGCTCTGTATTGTTTCCATTAACAGTCTGATTATTTACCAGAAAATGAAAACCGGCAGCTGATTGGACGAACGCATCACGTGGTTCTTTTTTCTCCGGAAATTCACAGCCAGACTGTCATGGCGGCTTGTTCAGAATACGATCTCATATTGTACTAAAATAGTTCACCGAAACGTGTTTCTGAAAACATTTTAAGCGAGAAACAGGCCGTGCAGTTGCTGAATCGGTCTTCATTTCAGATTGACAAAGGTCAGTTTAAAAGATTTTTGTCAGATTTTGAGAGGCTCATCCGCTCCCCATTTCCGTCCCGACTGCCCTGTCCCCGACTGAACATGTCGGGTCGGCCCAAATGAATGCCAACGGCCCCTCGGACGGCCGACGGCACGGGACACACCGAACAGACTCGAGTCACTGACCTCGCCAGACGGCCCAACGCCCGATTATCAGGCCGGTGTGTCAGCTCCCTAAGCCTATTCTGGTACAACCTCTAAATACAATTATGAACCTGAAAATGAGCATAATATGAGCTCTTGAAATTTGGTCATTAAAATTATACAAAAAAATAGAAAACTCTACATTTGATTCCTAACACATTGGAAATTGTTTTTGTAACCACCTACTGCCCTCAAGCAAATCCGATTCGTAGACTCCACAGCTCCCACTGAGCCTGTCCTTTCTGCTGTGTGAAAGGACTCATGTCATGTCGCTCAACTGGTAAAACATTGAATGACACTGCCATAGTCAGGGGTCCCATTCCTTGTATAGCTCAATAGCTAGGTTAGAAGGCTAAGGTGACACTAATACTGCTGCAGGGCTTACTGGGATAAAAAAAACATGTACTCATAATGGTGTAGGGAACATTCTATAAAGGCAGCCAGCAAAAAAAACGCATGTTCTGTTCCCTTTCTTATTGCTGGCAAGCTAACTAGAATAACATTTCCATTTTTTTTCTTATGCCTTTTAAACAGACTGCAGAATAAAACTTATACATTTAAACCTGGACAGAAAGAGAGCTAGGAGGGAGGGTAGTCGCTGAAAGGGAAGGGACATCATCATTGTCTCTCAATGAAAATGTTTTCTTACTGAGCGGCTGAATAGGGAGTGGGCTGAAGTGGGAGAATAGAAAACTTGTGAAAGTGAGGACAGAGGTGAAGGACAGAGCTGCTGAATGGCAGAGGTTTTGTTGTTTCTCAGCATGATTTTGAATAGGTTGCTTTTTTCACTTTGAAGCTTTTTAACCCTTGTGTTGTCTTCCCGTCGACCTGCAACTTTTTGTTTTTCTGGGTCAAAATTTAAAACTAAAGTTGGTCGACACTTTTTCCGACGTTTTTGCGTTTTTTTTTGACGTTTTTGTTATTTTTTCCCACTTTTTTAAAAACCTTTTTAGGGCGTTTTCACACATGAAAGTCCGAACCAAGGTCCGGACCAAGGTTCATGTTTTTGTTACATTGTATACATTTGATCCGGTAAGTTTTGGTTTCACACTGCAGTTATGCAAGCGCACTAAAGATCTAAACGTGACAAAACTATGTCCTGCCGTCTCCAGATTCTTATAATTGATTGGTTTGTAGACGGGCTTCCCCGTCCTCTCGTCTCCTCTCTCTGTGTCGGAGATTTTTCATCTGACTGCTGCTCTCCCATACGGCCGCGGCTATTTTTGTTTTGTTGTGATGTTGAGAAGCAAGACACTGGAACTTTCTGGAGAATTTATTCAGAGACAAACGGAAACCTACACTGTACATTTACTACCACTTAACAAATAAACTGCTGATGTATTCTCTGCTCTGATAGCCGACAGCTGTCTGCTCTGAGCGCATTCACCGTCACTCTCACTCTCTCATGTAGCCTACACACTAAGCACCGAGCTATTCCTTAAAGGAGCTTCCCCGGTCTTGTAACACAAGGAGAGCCTGCCAGAGCTTCTTGTATTTGGTCCGAAAGTCCGAACCATCCAAAAAATGCTTTCACACTGTAAACGAACCAGACCATGGTTCAGTTTGGTCCGGACCGAGACCACCTCTTTTGGTCGGACCAAAATTTGGTCTTTTGATCCGGACCGTGGTCCGGGGGAGGTTTCACACCTCTAATTTTGGTTCGGATCAAACTGAAAAGTCCGAAAGTCCGGACCAAATGAGGTATGTGTGAAAACGCCCTTAGACATTTTGCCCATTTTGTCAATGTTGTTGTATCATTTTTTTCCCCAAAATGCTATAAAATTAAATAAAACACCCAAATTCAATGAAAGTAGTGAACTGATTATTTATTTTACGGAACCATCCACGTTAGAAACTTTTTGAAAACGGGTCAAATTTGACCCATGGACAACAGGAGGGTTAATGAAGTGAATGTACACTAAGTGGGATTGATGCTAAGAGACATTCAAATTATAGAGGAAGACGGAAAAAAAAGTTATTTTTCTTCAAGGGAGGATGACACAGAGATGAAAACTATTTTCTTACAGTCAGGAGAGCAGAATACAATTAGAAAAAGACTGTTTGAGCGAACTGGCAAAACAATGAGAGACGCCAGGCTGCCGGGAGGTCAGGGAGACGTGGAGATTAGGAGTGAATGCCATTAACAATGGAATGAATAAGGAGTTGGTGGAGGTGAAGGAGAGAGCAAATTAGATAGAAGGCTAAATTAAAGATTGTGGAGAAGAGAGGAAATGATGCTTTAAGGTGAAGCCTTGCAGGCGGCTCAGAGTCTAGTTTGAGTATTGTAACTCCTCCTTTGTTTTCCTTCTTCTGTCGTCTCTATTTCCTCTCACATCTGTTCCTTTTTAAAGGTGCTCTGTGTAGCATGTCATTATCAAATTAACTCAGCTACCCTGGCGTGATTAAACACACTATAGCTGAGACTGTTGGTGTCTGTGGGATTACACTAGTGCTGGTGTTTATCAGCACATTTCCAATTAACCCATATGCCTACCATACACTAGACGACTTTGAACAAACTTTGAAAAGACTGAAAACTGACACCATCTCACATCTAAAGACAATCTTCTCACATCTAATGTTAATAATCATCAATAATCATGTCATAATATGTAAAGACAGGGGATCTCGCAGGGTCACAAATTGCAAGACTACAACTAGATTTGTTTTAACCAAGCTAGCTAGCTGCCGCTAGCGTAGGGTTACCAGACGTCCTGGTTTGACCGGGACAGTCCCGATTTTGAATTGCGTGTCCAGAGTCCCGACAAAAGCCTGTTGGGACGCTAAAATGTCCCGGTTTGCACCAACCATTATGACATTGTCCCGGTTGTCAGCGATTACATAGCCAACGTGGTCTTATTATAGCCCGATCATTAACTAAACACACGTAGAAAGACTAATAAAGTGTCCAGCGTATGATTTTAACAATGTGTGTGTGTGTGTGTGTGTGTGTGTGTGTCAGTCAGTCAGTCAGTCAGTCAGTCAATCGTAGCGGTCTGCATAATCTGTGCAGCCAGCGTTACAATGTAGGCTGTATTTGTAAACATTGTGGCAATGCCTCTTCTTATCTGTCTTGTTTTAACCAGTCCCTCCAGGTCCGCTGGAAAGTCAGCAGACAAGCGCTGGGTGGAAATGGGGACATTCTAAAACGTGAAAAAGCTTAACGTGGTTTAATGTACCTAAACAACGATCAATGATTCAATCAAATTTCTCTCTCATATTGCTCTGGTTATGAGGAGCAATATGAGAGAGAAATTTGCTGATCATTGATCGTTGTTTAGGTACATTAAACCACGTTAAGCTTTTTCCTTACAATAGCCTCAATGAAGCAGAGACACTTAATGTTAGATAACGTCCATAATAATAGGACTTTGGGTTAGATTTTTTGACAGTTTTCAGTGGTTATGAGGAGCAATATGAGAGAAATTTGGTGATCACTGATCGTTGTTTAGGTACATTTAACCACGTTAAGCTTTTTCATGTTAGGACTTAAATAAAGCCCATGAGAACCGTGGAGAGTCAACCCACAGCCGCTCCGCCGACCTGCTGGAAATGTGAAGCAGATACTCGTCACACGGGCCAATTTTGCTGACACCTGTGCGCAATTTCACAGTAGGCTTTCAGCCAACAAATTGATTCTTGAGCAAATTCACTCCTAACAACTATACAGAATGAATGTTTCCAATAGGGAAGCTATCTGCTCTATCAAATGAGATTACGTGTGTGTGTGTGTGTGTGTGTGTGTGTGTGTGTGTGTGTGTGTGTGTGTGTGTGTGTTGTTGGTTAGAATAACACTGGTAACACTTTATGGTAAATGTATATATGTACAATATGAATTATCATGAATTCATGCATGAATTAATTGATGTATGTATTAGTATGCATTATGTAATTGATGATTTATGTATTACTGCATCCCTTAATATCCCATGAATCATCAGGAATTGACGTGTTCATTGTCTGTCATTCGTGACTTCATACATGAACAACACAACTAAAGCATTAGGTAAGGTGGGTACATCATTATGAATTATGATTTATTAAGCATGACCATGATTATTTTTCTGTAAAAAAAAAATGTGGTCATCACTGCAAATTCTGATTTGAACACAACTTGTGCTTAATGATGTAGCCACCTTACCTAATGCTTTAGTTGATGTGTTGTTCATGCATGAGGTCATGAATGAGAGGCTATGAACTCATGTCAATTCCTGATGATTCATAAGATATAAAGGAATGAAGTAATGCACAAATCATGAATTCATTCATGCATGAATTCATAATTCATGTACCTTTACCGTAAAGTGTTACCATAACTTTAGTTCAACCCTGTGGCAGCAGTTACAAATAATTCGTTTAGTGCCATGCAATGAAAAATACCTTTTCACAAAGTTTTTCACAAGTTCAGTGGGTGGATTTTCCAAAAGAATGCTTTAATTCTGAAAAATAAAGTTCATCCCTCACGAAACTCACTCAATGTCTTTTAATATTATTTCTTAGATATGTAGGCTACATACCAAGAACATTCATGAATATTAACTGATATACCCCATTATGTTGTGAGCAGTAGTCCTACGTGTGCTGTTGGCAAAATTGTGTCTAATCTGTCTGTGTCTATGTCTGACCTGAGCTGGCACATGTTCACATTAAAAAGCGTGTGCGTGCACGAGCACTACGGTCACGCGCAAAGTGTCCCGGTTTTAGTTCTGGGAAATCTGGTCACCCTACGCTAGCGTTAGCTGGTAACTTAAGGAAAAGTTTGCAGATTTTCTGTTCTGCCGTACATGCAGATGAATGTTACCCGTCGGTAAAACTCCCGTTGGATAACTCGCTTCAGAAGGGTTGAAAATCAGCAAATTTCCCTCTTTAGCGCTTAGTTTAGCGCAGCGCCATAGCAACCATAAACAACACTGGCTCTCTAGCTAACTCTAGCTGTTTGCTGCTTCCTGTTTGGTGCTGGAAGGGAGCGCACCCATTGGTTGTTGACAATGTTCACATGATTTAACTTCACTTCCAAGACTTAAAACTTATGATAATATCAAACACGTTTGATTTTGTCAGAACGTCAAGACGGGAAAGAGTCGGACTGAGTTTTATGACCACCTCACACCAAACGATAGAGACGATGGGAGTACACCCCAACTCTAGCACGACTCTCAGGATTTCATTCCGATATTGGAAAATAGTCTGCAACAGTGGAATCGCTTGAAAAGTGGTTTGGTGTAAGGTCGGCATAACTTGAGAGTAATCGGTTTTACCCAAATTGGACGCTTGCTACCTGTGTCTGTCAGCATTTCTGGGATCCCAAAAAAAGTAGTCCAAGATAAGACGCTGGTTTTCTGTATTGTGTATTTAGATAAGGCACATAATTGACCTCTCTTCTGCTGCTGTAGTACTCAAGTTCTCACTTCCTCCATCGATCTCTCCCTTTGCAGCTACTCCCGTCTCTCTCCTTCTTTTTGCCAATCAATTGTTGTTATCTACCTCTCTTCTGCTATATCTCTATTTCTATCTCCTCATCTTTCCCGGCTCTCTTTCTCTCTCTGCTGAGTTACTGACAGCACATGATGGAAGTGCCGCCGGGGGCAAGAACCAGCTTTGTCTTTTACTTCCCCTGGTCTGAACCATGCAGGCAAATACTTCTGAATGCTTTGAGTTAGTGCATCAAAGCTAATAGTAAGGTAATATCTCACATGGGCTGCATCTCATAACCCTTATATGATAGCTCCACGACCGCTCGGTCCTCAGCTGAAGCGGAAGTTGTTCTGTTCCTCCTCAGTGAAGGCCGTCTCAAAGCTCTTATTCCTGCCCCGAGAATCGAGGAGGGATCATCGAGGAGCTATAGGCGAGGATACACGAGAGCAGCCTTCCCGGAAGCCGTGCAGCTGAAGGAGTTGCTAACTCCGCCCATACATCTAACGAATTAATGTGACTCTTCAGAGGAAAGGACGTCTCATCCCTCTAAAACACATTTGCTCGTTGCCTCTCTCCTCCCATGATTTTCTTACGTCCCTCCTGGGCCTCCTCGGTGGGAGGGTCTAAGGGTCTGGAGGACTCGAGGAGGCAATTTAAGGGTTATGAGCTGCAACTATAGACTGATATTGCGATGCATGCTCAATATAAGCGTTCTCTAGTCCTGATTCAAGCCACATTTCCCCTGAGCCTGGTTAACCCTCACTGCAAACAGAAGAAACCGACAGAAACGGCGATTAGTGTCCGGCTGGTCGAGAATTCTTATATGTTCACGATTGGTATTCAGTTTGAAGTATCATGTCAAAATGGCACTATTACTATCATTATTTCGAATGTCCAACAATAGAGGTGCGTGATGGTTCATTAGCCATACAGGGACGTAGAAAATGAGAGCGGTCAACTCCAAAGAACTGTGATTAAAAATGATAAAATTATATTTCATACCACACAGGCAAAAATCTACTGGTAGCCAGATGACATGCACATATGGTAAAAAAAGAGCTGTCATGTACTATCAGGAGTCTGTTGTAGAACAGAAGGTCAGATGTGAAATTGCGTCATACTCAAGAGTTACATTTTACTAAAGTGAAGGATTTTTAATTATTTTTTTTTAGCCTCTCAAATAAAAAAAACTTCTTTAGATGTGTATTGAACAATAGCCATCTCACTCAGTCACACTACTTTATATCCACTAAATCTTGCTGACAATTTCAATTTAAGCGACTAATTAGGTGTGACTCCTACTGCTGCTTCATCTTTGAAGGGATTGGAGTCATTCTAAATGAGTTGGAAGAAGAGATAGAGATGGAAACAAATTAGCTTTCTATATGGCCACCACTTTCTCTTCTTCGCTTCACACTTGTATATTGCCCGTACATTTTTATTTGAGGTAAGTGTGTTGAGGCCTAAATCAAGGGCTCCATTTTGATTTTGACTGATGCATTTAAAAACAAACATTTGTTTTGATAAATCCAATTTCATAAAAAATCGGATATGATCATCTTGTTTTTCTTGGATCTGTTGTTGTGTGTCAGAGCATTAAACAGAAGAGTTTAAATAAGCATCTTTATTATACCATTTGTGCCCATTAATTTATACAAATCTGTTTTTAGTGTCTGAATTTTTCTTTTTTTTTTTTTACAATATTATTAGTCTCTCTTCTCAGTAGAATGGTGTCCCTGTAAGATACATTGTCTGCCCTTATTAGATCAGTTTGAGCCTCGGCCAAGTTATAGAAGGCTGAGTCATGTTTCAAAGGGACAGTGGGATTATCTCTTAGTTAAACTTAGAGTTAAACTAATGATTCTGACTATTTGTGACACAGCTGCAGTAGTTGCCATGGAAATGTCATTAGTTTGGAACATGGTTTGATGTGATGATCTTGGTACCTTTGACTTCAGATCTGATTTTGATGTTGCAGCACTGGTCCAACTGGTTTCTAGTGCAAGAGGTGCTGAGTGTTGATGCGTCCTGAGTCAGCAGTTACTCAGCACACTGCAGGGAAATGCATCATACCTTGATCATAACTGCAAATGTCAGAGGAAGTTTGGCTACGGGCAGCCATGGCATTTCAAGATGCACACGTGCACACACACAGACACACACACACACACACACACACACCATGAGCACGCAGAAACACGCACTGCAACACGCACTGCCACAAGGTTATCTTGCACAGTGTAAATATGTAATATATGTGTGCATGTTACTGTGGTGTTCTGCGCTGTGTTCTTCCCCTTCACACACACACACACACACACACACACAGTCTTTCTTTTTCAAAGGGGGCTGTAGCACAGACTCAGTCCTGCTTTTAATGTGGCCACTTATGAGTTTCAAATCAAATTGTCATCTAACCTAATGTCCTGGGACATGGGCACACACACACACACACACACACACACACACACACACACACACACACACACACACTGCAAACACAATGACCTCCCCCTTCCTTCACTTCTCTCCCTTTCTCCCTTGCTCATCATCATCTATTTGTTCATCTCCCAAATGTGTCAGCATTCCCACCCCCCTTCTCTCTCTCTCTCTCTCTCGCTCTCTCTCTCTCTCGCTCTCTCTCTCTCTCGCTCTCTCCACATCTTTCACACTCCATTTAGGCATTCAGCAGCGTCTGCAAAGGGCTTAATAGAAAGTGAAAACATGCGAGAGGAGAGGTAGATGAAAACAGAATGCGATTGAGGGAAGTTGATAGAACCCTTTCCACTGCTTTCTGACTCTGTCTCTCTCTCTCTCCCACACTCACACACACACACACACACACACATACATATGTGAGGCTTTATTTTGATACTTAAATTGAATGACTCTCTAATACTGCTGATTCCACTGAGAATGAAAACCAGCTCTGTTCATTCCATTCAGCCCCTTTCAGCTCACTGTTCTGTTTGTTCCTGCCTCCCAGTCGCCTCCCTATGGAGGTGTTTTTGGTACATGTACTGGGATGAGAACCAGAGACAAACCCTGGACATGATGGTGGGACTCTATTCCCCATGTAGCCTGGGAAATCCTCAGGACCCCCCCAGTAAGAGTTGGATGATGTGACTGGAGAACAGGAGGTCTGGGCTACCATGTTTCACCTGTTGCTACCGTGACCCGGTTTTCATTTGCTAGTTCATTTTTTTCAAATGTACTGTTGTCTCTCCTTCTGCTTGTCTATATTTTTAGAAGTTTAATTAGCTGTGTTCAGTTTCAGATTGCTACCAGCTCACGCTTTTGCTTTGCTGCTAAATTAGTGTTTGACTCAGCAGCAGGAGCAGCGTAAGGATCTTGTAATGTTTTGCATTAGAAACCAGCAGATACCGTTGGTAATATCAAAGCATCAGAATCATGATCCATTAGTCTGACATCGTTTTAGTTCTTTTTCCATCTCTCAATCTCCCTGTTCTGTGTCATATCAAATCTGTTTTTAGTCTTTTGTTTACTCGTATGTTACTGTCTTTCTAAAGATCCATCTGTTCCTGGAACTATTGATCTACCTCTTTGTTTGCCTCTCTTTTTTGCACTTTTTTTCTCATCCCATCTCTTCTGTCTCATGTGCTGTTTTTAATTACCTCAAGAACGTTTTCTTCACCCTTACCTTCTAATCAACTCCACTGACAGACAAGTAAACAACTTCCTTTCTGCCACACAGACATGCATGCGCTAAAGCTTCTTTGACTCACAAGTTTGCCTTGAGCTCGAAACATTTCCAGACTGAGTCATCTTCCCATTTCTTTCCAAATTCAAAGTAAACCAAAGAGACAGCATCTGTTCTTCTTTATCCATTTTACTAATATATTGCTGAATTAAATAGCACTTAAAATCTGGTTTAGGTACTTGGTGATAAACTGACACAGACAAATAATGTCGTACTGTAAATTCTTTTCACACATACGTATGTAAAGTACATACAGTATGTGAATACACATGCACACAAACCTGACGCACCTCTTACTCCCTTGTGTTAATGAGTCCGTCTCGGTTCCATACATGTCGTTTTTATTATTTATATCAAGTCCAGAGAACAATATTGACTTTGGCAAAATGAAATAAAAACAAAGGAAACAACAGTAATGGTTAAAAGTCATTATTATTAATGTAGTTGGCTCTGTTTCATAGGCATCTGTTTGTGTTTGTTTTATTGTGTGTCTGTCTTTTGTGCTGTGTGTGCTTCTTCAATATCTGTTTTGATCTTTTTCTGCCTAGCTATAATCGACATTTTTTTAAATTCTAATCATGAGGACTTTTTTTTGCCTAAAACAAAAAAATAATCACACATTTTATATTTTGTATTTGATCCTAACATCAATCCCCAGAAAACTTTGAAAAACAGAAACACATGGTGCGACAAGTAACATAATTATATATATATATATATATATATATACTATATATATGTACTTTCAAGTTTTCTCTTTTTGTTTGATTTCCCTCTTTGATAGATGTTATTAGAGTCTCTGTGCTCTGTGCCATTGGATCAGTCATCCCATAATACGTTTTGAAGAAGTCTTGAAGAAGAGTTTAGTGGCTTCCATAGTGGTTCTGTCATGGTTTTTTTTTTTTTTAAATCTGCTTCCTTTCTGAAAACATTCACTGTTTGGATTGAAATCCAAATGGCACAAAGGAGTCTGAAGTCACAAAAAATTAATTTGAAATTCCCCCTTAATGTTTGCCGCTTTCTGACCATGCTACATTGCTGGAAACATTCTGCTCTTAGTTCACTTTAGGCAGGCTGCTACTAATCTTACTTTTATTTATTTTTTTACATTTATTCCGTTCACAGCATGTCCAGAAAGCGCTAAACCTTATTAAACACAAATGGAGTCTGGTTGACTGGATTGCCACTCATACACATTCATATACATGTGCGCACACTAACACACACTTAGGCACACATACACACATCCTGTCCCTGATCCAACAATGCATGCACACTTAGCATTGTTCGTTTGTTTGGTCCGTTATCATCCAACATCCAACGCGATCCTGTCTTTCAGAAATGCACACGCGCGCATGTTCCATCATGCACCTCTGTCTCCATTTTGTTATCTATATCGACTCCATTGTAATCCCAATTTCTTTCTTTTAATAATGTCTGTGCTGCACTCGCTCTTTCCAGCCAGTATCGATTGATCATGTCCAATGCACCCGGTTCTGTATTTATGCTCCCATAATCCACAGGCAACGGCAAGCCAAAATCATTTTCCAGCCACAGAGGACACATAAAAGTCACATTCATTGCGTTTTGGAAAAGAGTT
This sequence comes from Sander lucioperca, assembly GCF_008315115.2. Classification (NCBI taxonomy): domain Eukaryota; kingdom Metazoa; phylum Chordata; class Actinopteri; order Perciformes; family Percidae; genus Sander; species Sander lucioperca. The sequence goes on along the minus strand of NC_050189.1, from coordinate 25,654,743 downwards.
TCAAAATGGCCGCTAGTGTTGGAGTCAAAAAAAAACAAGATGACAAAGCAGGACTATGTCATCCAAATCTCTTTTTTTGTTTTACTGTTGTGTTTTTGTCAGAAGAGTGTTTCTCCAGTATTACGGGTTGTGTTGTTGTTTTTGATCCAGTGTAAACCGTTGTGGGGGCTGAGGCCCTGGAGAGTTGGAAGTGTTAGCAAGAGTCTGGTTCTATTAGTGTATAGGCTTTACTGGGATCCACGCTGAGCTCACGCCATCTCTGTCTCTGCTATATCACCTTTGTTCTGTTCTCTCTATTGATGTGTTCCCCTGTTTGATTATGTCTCTCCCTCTGTGACTGTATACATCACTCACTACATTGTCTCTTCTTACAACTGCCACTCTCGAGTTTTGTTTTTGCGTTCCTTCTTTCTGTTCCATCTTATATCATTTATTTTTGACTAATACAGCTTGAGCTCAGCCTTGAGTATTTTAGAACACTCAGCCGTTTCTCCCACTCTCTCCCTTTTCCTGCCACATCTCTCTACCCACTCATTTTTCCGCCCATCACTCTTCAGCCCTCTTAGAAATCTTCGCCTGACTTCCAGGTGCACTTCCCCCCTTTCTTTTTTCTTTTTTTTCTTCTCCCAGGGAAAATCAAGGAGGTGCACGAGTGAGACTCGAGTCAATTTTACTCTTCTCCCTCCGTCTAAACTCCCAACCTTCCCCTCCTCATCTGCAACCACTTCAACTCCCCTGTCCTGCTCCCTCTTCCACCTCTTTGCCCTGCTGAAATTAAGATCCCATTGAAACTGCCTCACAGACCCTTATATCCCTCTTTACATTCAACAACCCCCTACACAACACTTTCCTCCAGTTCTTCAGCACTCTTTCCATTCTTCCCTGTTTGCCTCACCCTGTCTTTTACACTGCTCGCTTTCCCAGTACTGATCCCAGTGTTAGAGTTGGAGTTGGTGGTGTTGTAAGCGTGGATGTATCCCTGTGGAAACTGGCAGCGTGCCCCAAAGCCCCCGCCACTTTCCTCATCGCTGGTCGTCGAAGATGTAGTGCTTGTTGTCGAGGCGCACTGCACTAGCATTCCATGGAGAGACTGGCTCCGCCTCGTCCAGATCACGCTAAGCCGCTTGGCGTAATTGACAGCACCATAGCGCTTGGCAACCGTCGTGGCAGCATCGGTCGCTAGGGCAACAGAGGAACCCATATCCAGAGAGTGCCGCCGTTTGCTAACGGTCCCGTGGACAGGGCTTAGAGGGGATAGAGGGCTCTGATAAGCCTGTGAGGAGTTCCATTTGTCCCTGCTTCGGGGACTGATTCTCCAGTCCAACAGCTCTGAGTCTCTCAGGGGGGCAGCCAGAGAGAAACTGGCACGATTGGTAAGTTCTCGCTCCAGACGGGGTTTCGGGCGGTCCCTGGAGTGTGACTGACGGGGCAGGGTGGATGAAGGGGAAGGGGAGTAGTAGAGGGGAGTTCTGTCACTTTCAGGGGTGTATGGCGGCGCCTTGTCCAGCTTCCTTTGCCTCACCACCAATGCCATCTCACCTACTGCCCCTGTCGTCATGGAAACTACGCCCCCAGCTGAAAGAAAATGCTCCAGGTTGACTTTAGGTTTTGGCCTGGGCTTTGGAGGGAGTTTTGGAGGCAGAGAGGAAGCAGAGTCTTCCTTCTCATTCTCTTTCTCCTTGTCCGTCTCCCCTCCTCTTTTTGACGGCAGACCATTGGGCAGGACCACCATCATCATGTCCCCGGAACCATTTGATCGGTAGCACCCGCCACTGTTTCCCCCTTTGTCCCCGCCCCCTCCACCTCCACCCTGACAGCAGGCCCCGCTTCCTGCTTCAGTGTTGCCGTTGTGACATATCATGTGGTCACCATGATTGCAAACGCGGTGGCGAACCATGAGCGCCACCGTGAACACGAGCAGGGTGACGACAACAACACCGCCAACCAATATGGTCAGTGTACCGCCCAGGAAATGGGCTTGGAGAGAGCGGCATGCTGGGTAAACATCCTTGGTGGAGAACGTGGCGCAGCCCAGCACTTTCGTCGCCGCTAATGATGTGATAGTGTCATCGAAAATGGCCAGCACACACAGGTTATAGTCCACACCGGAAACCAAGTTCTTCAACAGGAAACGGTCACTGGTCGGCGGTAGAATTCTAAAGAGGGATAAAGGAGAAGAAAAAAAGTAGAGGTCAGTTGAATAAACAAGCCCACTGTGCACAGGATGTGTAGTGAAATAAAAAATATCTGCAGGAACTCGAAGACCAGCCTGAATATTTGGACCACAGTGGGACTAAGGAGAAAGGGTTGACTATTGGAAAAGAAGCAGAGGAAGGGAGGGGTGAAAGGAAGGCTGGAAATAGTGCAGGAGTGGATACTGCAGGAGGGGGAGAGAGGGAAAATGAGGCTATTGATGGAAAGCGCGCCCAGGGAAAATGAAAAGAGAACTCTGTCTGCTCATTTGGAGTGCAGGGTTGTGTGTATGTGTGCGTGCTCGTACTTAAATCCCTGTGAGAAGCAAACGTCAAGCCATTTTGTGGGACCTCACATTAAAAAAAAAAAAAAAAAAAAGAGGCCATTTTAGGTTTAACGGTCAGGGCTAGGATTTACAGTGGAGCTGGGACATGTTGTGGTTTTGATTAGTTTATAGGAAATGAATGTGTCGATGTATTGTCATCATAAGTGAGGGTGTGTTTTGCTTTATTTTGACTGCAAATGTGGTAATGAGTGAGTGGTTGCGTGGGATAATAAAGAATGTGTCCTCATTTTAAGTGTTTCGAGCAGCCGTTAGAACTAACAAACAGGGGAGAGGTGAACAATAGAGAGACAGAGAGAGGGAGAAAAAACAATGAAGAGAGGTGGTGATGAGGACGGAGGGGCACTGGCTTTTTACATAAGTTGTATGTGCTCGTTTCTGTGCGCTCATGTTTGTATTTAGGACATACTAGAATAAAAATCTGTATTTTCACGTCAGTGGGTTTGTGTATGTGACATGCGGGGGTAAAGTGTGTGTGGGAGACTGTAGCACTGCTTAAGTGTCTGTCGCTGATAGGTATGACTTTGCCCTCTGCTGTCCAACCCTCTTGTGTGGGCAAGTTTGTGAATTTTTGTGTTGCTACCATGACTATTTTGCCAGTGATTTCTTTTCTCCTTCCTCTGCTTTTTTGTTGTTGTTCTCCGATTCCCTCTCTTTCCTCTTCCTTTTATCGCTACATCAAAGAGCTTTTTTGTATCCAGTGTTGCTTACCATTCCAGCTCCCTTCAGTCTATAAATGCCATCTAGTGTGACTCAGACACCGAGGGGAGGGGGGGGCACCACAGACGGACCCTGCCCTTAGTCTGTTTAAAATGCATTCAAAATAAAGAGACCATGCGAGCATGCCACAACTTAGCCTACTTGTGTTTTTCTTTAGTTTTGAATTGGGTGTAATTTGGCTGCTGTTACTAATAAAAGTGAAATCAGTCTGACAATTCGCACAAACATATTTTTAGCAGTGTTAAAGAAATTATGGGATTAGGTGTCCTAAATAATGCTAAAAGAAGCTGCCCACTCAGTGCAAATCAGGGGGCTTTGGGTTACGGTACGATTATTGATCACTGATTTTGACAGGCTTCTCAAGGCTTCAAAGTGAACAAAACACTTCTGAACAAATGCCCAGAATATCAGATATTGCACAGGTATAATTTAGGATTTTATTTAATTTTTTGCAAAGAACAGCGTGTTGCAAACGCTACGTTACGCTACCCTTAGCAAATTTCCTGGAGTGATTTGAAAAGCAAGCTCTGGCACAGAAATGCCTTTTTAGCAGAAGCACACATTAAACACTATGTTTTCATGACCAAACAGCTTCCCTGGATTCATTTCCCAGAATATTAGTCATCTCTTTCTTTTCAAAGAGCAAACACTGACATAAAAAAAAAAACCTGCCTCGTTGGATCACAGCAGACTCCAAACAAGAGTACAAAAATGAAACTCTAAAACTGCTGGATATGCTGGTATTCATTCTTACCCTTGGAATATTTGGATAGGTTTGAATGTCTCCTTCATTAATGTCTTCACTCAAAGAACTGTTATGCTTCAAGGTGTCGAGGCAGCTCTGCGAAATGATAGACACTGACTGCTCGAAACTTCAGAGCATTAACAGAAACTGGGAAAGAAAGTTGCAAAATTAAGGTTTTGAGTAAGTACTTTTAATGCATCTGAAGAAGTGAATTAAAGCCACCGCATGATAACCAAATCTCAGGAATTAAAAAAAAAACCCCAAATGAAAGCCTGTCTTGGGCAATCAGTCACAAGGGGGGATATTAATTTGCCCGTGTAAAGTCCAGTAGTTCTCGGACAGTTGGTGCTCAGTTAGATTTCCCACATGAAATATGCAAGAAGCAGCACTCGTAACGCTACCTCTGTTTCTGCATAAAAGGCCTTGGTCATATCATAGGCTTATAAAAGGGCCTGAGAAATATGACAGTGGTGTCAATTCATCCAGAGCCTTTATGTGTCTGTGTATAATAGAGCCTGTAAGGCGGAGGGACTTGACCATCACTGTGGTGAGTACTCTGCTGAGGGGCCGGTTGCTGTAACAAAGGTTACATTTAAATGGGTTCTGATTCACTGTTGTGACGCACTGGTTCCTCATGTGCTTTCCTTTTCCCCTCTTTACCCATGTCTCCCAGTGTCCCAGTTTGATTGATATTAATATTACTATTAACTGTTGCAAGCTTTATTGGATTCAGTGCAAAAACAAAGTATTTGCAAAGTCTGGAACACGCAATATATGTGCTGATTCCCTTTCGTCTACCCGATATACGGTTGCATTATGAAATATACTGCACCAAATGTATAAATGTGGATTAACATAAAGCAACCGAATCCCTTCTGCAGTCTATACTATGTATGATAAACTGGTGCACAGCATCAAACGATTCAATTGGTTCTCCATTGTGTGACTGTGACTCACACACACACACACACGCCCACCTTGACAGAAGCCTTGAGTCATTTTTTTTCCAATCCTGCCATTCAATCCCCCTTTTATTCACTCTATCCTCTGTCCTTCACTCTATCATTCTTTTAAGCTTTTCTTCGACCCTCCCTCCCTCGATATATCCTCCTTATTCCTTTTCCATCCATCTATTATGAACAGATTTCCTTCTTTTCGCTGATCAGTACCTCACCCTTATCTTTCCGTATCCTCTGCCCTTTTCATTGCTTTGTAGTCGCCCATCGTGTCTTTGCCCATACCTGAATCTGCAGTGGTGCACTCTTTCTTGGCACCTTTCTGACTTACATTTTAAGTTGTGTTCGTTCCCTCTGCGCCTCCTCTCCTTTGTCTCACTCTGTCTTTTTTCTCCGCTGTATTTCTGCAGCCAATCAGCTGTGCTCGCTGCAAATCCTTCTGCTATTATCACCGGCATCCAAGGTCTCTCCTCTCCTCTCCTCATCCCCGTCACCTCTACATTTTCCTTCATCTTATGTTTCTCGTCCTCCGTGTCTTCCTCTCCCCCTCTCCCTATATCACCACTCTTCTCCTCCGCCCCTCCACCCCCTCTCCCTCCCTATTATGAGATAGTGAATCACCTCTCTAGTTGTTCTTGCGAAAGAATTAGGCAAGCAAAGGCACTGAAATATACATGGAAGTCCTGGACGCATTCACAAACGCATGCATCTTTGATATGCCGATTCACTCGCTACCGCTCACTGCATTATGCATTTTTTTTATTTATTTTTTTTATAGATTATTTTTTGGGGGGCTTTCCCATTATTGATAGTGACAGTGGATAGACAGGGAAGGTGGGAGAGCATGCAGCAAAGGGCCGCAGGTCAGACTCAATCCCATACCATATTTACATCCGTATTGTCACACGTGCATGCCAATGTGCAGCTCTGTGCTGTACAGTACATATCGTGGCCACATGAAATAATATGGACCGAAATCCTCAGTGCTCTTGAGACTGATGTATGTTCATAAATATCACATGTACCACTCATAACTTGGACTACTTGCTCTGAAATGAAGTGGATTGAATGGTTGAAGAGGCACGGGTGTTGGTTGTCATTACCATCCCTGTATTTGCAGACACATGGCGTTGCGCTCTGTCGCCTAACATGCCAAGTGTTTGCGCGTCTGTCTCTGTGATTCTAATTATTGTTAAACCATGCAAAGGCACGCACATATGCACAGATGCAGGAAAGTGAAAAGAGACAAGGGAGTGCTTTGTTCAAGCTGGTGACACAGAAACGAGTACTTATTAGCACCCGAGAGAGAGAGAGGGGGGGAGAGACACAGGGAAAGGAAAAGAGTGAAAACAAGAGGATAAAGGAGTGGTGGAATCCTGTCTCTTTTTCTTCATCTTTCCCTTTCCCCTCTCTTCCTCTCCTTATCTTGTTTCTCTCGCTGCTTCATTCCTTCTTTATATCTGTGTTACCAAGTCTGGTGGTCTGACACCAGACAAGACTGGGCACAGAGAGCGAGAGAGAGAGCGAGAGAGAGAGAGAGGAGACAGATAGAAAGACGAGGAGGAACAACAAAGCAATTATCTCCTCTTCTGGCTGACATCTATACTGCCCTTGTTTCCTTTTCCCCCCATGTCATGTCTTTTGTTCGTTTACCTTTTCTTACATTTTTTGGTCTTGATTCATTGGACTGTTTACTGTCTCCCTCAATGATGTCTGAGCTCTTCTTCTGTTTTCCTTGATCTGGTTTTCTGTCAATCCCCCCCCACCCCCCCACCCCACCCCCACCCCCTCTTTGGATTTAGTTTCATCCCTCCTTCTGTCTTTTCGCTTTCCTTAATCTATCCTTCTCACTCGGCTCTCCCTCATTTGGCCTGATTTTCCCGCTCCGCCTTATTCAGTTTTCTCTCTCTTATTCCCGCTCCTTTTTTTAATGACCTCCTTGTTCTCCACAATCCCCCAGTATTTATTTTTCTCCATCATTTCTCCCTTGTTTCCCTCTTGTGATTTTAGCCACATAATCAAAGGAAGTATGAATCTCACTGGCTCCCTCTCCTCCTTCCTCTGACCCTACAGTATAATATAAGTTGACATATGTATTGAGTGCTGACCCTTTCTCTTTCCCTTCCTCCCTCTGCCTCTGATGTGAGTTGACAAATGTATTGACACAGTAGTTTAACACTTAATTACATATTCCCCTGGGGTACTACTCTTAACCCCATTCCGTCCCTCCCTTATCCTTCCCTCCATCTTTATGGCTGTCTAAGCCCATGTTTCTCCATCTTGTGCCGTTGCATGCCTTCCCTCATGCCCCACAGTTAACTCTCTCCTTACATCCTTATCTATCCCTGCCTCAGCAGATGCACTCATCTTGTTTCTTGTATGATTTCTTGTATTGGCTACCAGGCGCATACAGGACTAAAATAGGATGCAATATCATATTGTACAATACAGCGAGCCATATGCAGCATCTCTGCAAGTTTGATTTTTCCAGTGGAGGAAAATAGTTGATTTGCCATATAGTTTGGTGCAGCAAGCAAATATCCTCTGTTTTAAATATATCAACCATTTTCTCTTCTCTGTTTGAAATATTAGTCAAATATGCTATATAATTAGCAGCAACAAATGAGTGGTATTGCCATACACTTACTTTAATCCTTTGATTTCCCTCTTCTTTTGTTGCTCTCATCTGTCTTATGTCTCAACATGCTCCTTTCCTATGGTTGTCAAACTGTGTGTCGCTTTTTCTGAGACTTTTACTTTCATTATTCTCATTATTTCTTTAACTCTGCATGATTTCCCCCTCAAATTTTCTCCTCTCTCTTTCCCTGTGATCATTTCTGTTCCCATTAAATTTCGTGTCAAACTTGGCACTTTGAGTGCCCACGCAGCACCAAGGTTGGTCCTGTGGTGACTGAGGCGAAAATTTTGAAGATTGTCAAAGCCCTTCAATGCTGCCTACAGACTTAGAAGACCTCTGAATGTAATGGGAAACTTTTGGCTCTGACAGGTACAAGTGTATAAATACCCCCCACTGACGTACTGAATCCCTACCTAAGACATTCACAAGTTATTGAGGACTTCTATTCCAACAGATTGCCAATGTTAAAACAGGGTCAGTGGCACAAGAGGAAGCAACAGAGAGATTAAAAAATGTATTTCAGTTTTTGTATACATACAGAGGATGGACCTAACGACACACATACTGTAAATTGTAATGCAGTTCCTATAAGTCCTCCAACTAAAAATATTGATGTGAAGCTTTGGGTGGTATTATGCACTATCACAGTACTTGATGCTACTGCGACAGAATCGTTTCTAACACAGCCTCAACAAAAACTATAAGGTTCTATGTTGTGCTAATTTTAAGGTTCATTGTTGTATTTTTGGTTTCTACTAAAACTTGTTTACATTCTTTAATGTGTGAAAAACACATTATTTTTCTTATACCGTCTTTCTGAATATACCTGTATTCACCCTGTCTACAAAGCTCAGTTTTAGCGCCTGTTTAAAAAGCACCCCTTCTAAAAAGCCCAGTCTGCTCTGATTAGTCAGCATTTCTGGGTCTTCCGCATTTGTGCCTCCGGAGTCTCTGCGCTGTCATTGCTGTTGGCTAATGTCTGTAACGGCACTATATCGGCACTTTCTACCTATCTATATTACAGCCGTACGATAGTCCTGACGGCTCATTTAAAGGCCCTGTTTCTGAATACGGGCTTTGTGCATTTCTCTGTGGATTAAGCGTTTTCATACTTTCACAGTATTTATATAGCACCTCGACATGCTTTAGGATTAAAAAAAAACATGGGAATCTCACTTTTTACAATATGGGACCTTTAACATTACCACCAATGATGCATGTTTTGTAAGGTTGATAGGGCTTTTGGATTGTGTCCACCTGTTCTGTGGTGGTTTACAACTGAGCTCAGCTCACCCATGCATGCGTGGCCATGTAAAGGAGACATTGTTGTGCAAACCTAGAAATCTCGCTGTAAAGAAACAAAACACAGATGGTTCTAGAGGTCACTTACAAATGCTGCCTCATTAACATGATGGGACAATCTTTCTCGTGTTCTTTGTCCTTCAGGTAGGTTGTACCCATGCGTGGGCAAAAAATACATGCCAATTTGGTAATTGCTTGCATTCAACCATCAACCTTTGTAAATCCTTGGTTATTGTATTTCAAGTTTGTTTTCAGAATATCTGAAACAGATCTTGCATTAGAGGATCAAGGGCATTTTCTTGCGATTAAATCAAAGTATTACACTGTAACGCTGTGGCAAAGCTCCAGGAAAGGAGGCTCAGTTGACAGTGTCAGGGGAGCTGAGGGTGACAGGGTGAGCGGTGCCCAGCTGATGCCACATGGACGGCATCCCACCTGGCACTGTCACAGATGACATCAGAATTAGACAAGCCATGCTAAAATGGAGGCTGGTGTTGTCTAGCATGCCACTGACCTTTTTAAAGATGATTAAATCTGGCAGTCACAGAATGTGGTCTGCTGTTCTGTAATCTATACATACAGCATATATCTAACTATGTGGCTCACTTATTGTTCTCTGATCTGATCTGTCATTCTTACATTCTCTCTGTTTTCCTCTTTTTCTGTCTATCTCCCTCCACTTTCCTCAGCTCAAATCTTTGCTTGTGCATTTCTTCCACCTGCCAAAGCACATATACAGCAGCAGCAACAACAACAACAAAATCTCACTCATCCATTCCCTCTTTTTGAATTCATAAGCCAGACTCCCTTTGGCGGACTCCTCTTTTCTCAGTCTTGCTAGGTGGTGTGATATTGCGGTAGCTCCGCGACGTTGATAGCATGATAGACTCTATAGAAGAAATCACTGGCTGCATTCCATTTCCCCCGGATCTGTCCTCCGAGACCGAATTCCCTGCTTCCTCCCTCAAAGCCCTCAGACTTCTCGTCTCCTCTTTTAACCCTTTTCTTCTCGTTTCCAATTCAGTTCAGAGTTTATATCTCAATTTCACCTTTAAGATAGCCATTACTTCTCTATCTCTCCTTTGAGACTCCCCTCTGTTTTGTTAGGCGGTGTGATTTGTTTAGAGTTTAGTCAAACTCCAGATCACTTTCTCCCTCCTCGCTGAATTTCAGCATCTCTCCTGTGACGCCGGTTGCCTTGGCTCAGGCTTTCATGCTTATCTCTCCTCTGTTTTGCTTCTGTGTGAGACTCTTTGTGTCTATCAGCATTTTCTTGTCTCATGCGGCACTGCCGAGCCCTCACCTCTACTGACCATTATTATTTTAAAGTTTGTGTTTCCTTTTTGTTTGCAAGAGCTAAATTCAGCCAGGGCAACTGGGGTTTAAAGTAATATTATAAACAGCTGTACAATTGAATGCAATCCAATACTACCTTTATCAAGCTCAACGTTCCGTTTTTGTTGCACATTTGTCAAAGGTGTTGTTAAAACTCTTGGGACGTTGTAGGTGAGGCAACCCCTGTTTGTCTCTGTGTATTTATAGATGCATCGTATGCTATATGCATTGGTTTGAGACACCTTTCCTCGATGGTAAGTAGCAAGACAGCTCTCCTAATAGAGTATTTTCCGTAGAGGAGCTGATTAGCGAGGGAGTTAAGATCTCATTCAGTTTGTTCAATTCAATCATGTAATTAGTTCTCCGTTTGTAATTGCCACAAATGTGTCATGGGACTGCACAGCATCTGCACGTGTCTGTTTTGATATGGCGTTTCAATTTGACTCTTCACCTCTTTGCTGCAGGGCTTTCACCACACCGCCTCATTTCTTTTTTTCTTTTATCCCAAATTTCTGTGCTCCTTTCTCTTCCCCTCCGCACTCTTTCTTCCCTTTTTCCATCCCTAGGTGTATTTCAGTTGTGTACACACTTTTCTCTCTGTTCCAGTGAATGATTTAAATACCTCCCCTCCCTCGCCCCGGCCTTGCTTCATTGCTCTTTCCTCAAGGACCATTTGGCCCCACCCCTCTCTCTTCTTCCCCTTACTGTCTGTCATACTCTCTCCTTTTACCCATCCTTCTTTCATCTCAATCTCTCCCAAGGTGATTTGGGTAGAGCCCATCTCCTATCTTTGCCTTCTCCCTCAATCCCTTTCCTCCTCCTGAAATCTCTGAGGCCTCATTCCTGTCTTAAAATTCACCCGTTCTTCCCTTCTGGCTCTTTGCATCATTCAAACTATTAGTTCCTCCTCCACATCTGTCATTTTTCCATTCACCCTTGGCAGCCATCTTCCTTACTTTGCTTCAATCCTTCTCATTATACCTGCACACAGTTTTTCATCTTTCCAATCACCTTTCCATCTGTCCGTCTTCCCTGTCCTCTCCCTGTCATACGGCTAGCTCCCTTCACCCCTTCTCGATACCACTTACAGCATAATACCATCTTATCTGAGGGGAACCACATGCGGACCCTACATTGCTGCATAGTAAAAAACGAACAAAAATAATGCCATGAAGGCAGTCCCTCTCCAACCTTCGCTCCCCTTCTCTTATTCCATCTTTTACGGTAGCAACAACCCCATCACATAAATGTTTCATCAGTCTATGCTTGTAAACACAGAGGCAGTCAACTTTGACTTCATGTCAACATAATTCATGTGCTTTGCATTAGTAATGTACATGTAAGTACACCAAGCGGCTAAAACCCAAGCCACACTGTTACATTTTGAAAGTCAGGACTCTATTTTGAATCCATCCATCTCGGACTTATTTACTACTTGCTTAGCTTAAACTTGTTCTTCCTTCTACTCTTTTTGGCTGTAACCAAGTGTCTACAGTAATACTCCTTTTCTTTTTGCTAGACCCACAGCTACTGTATACAGTTTGGCTCACAGCAACTGGCAAAGATTGGCAGCTTTGCAAATTTGCTTTCCCTCATGTGGTTTTTTTTTTCTTTCTAAAATGTAACCTAAACGTATAAAGCAGGGTGTGGCAATCTCCTAAACAATTTCTGATAACAAGAACGGCATTGCAGCTCTTAACCTCAAATCTGGTCTTCATAAATGTTTGATTGTTATTCCTCCTCTGAGAGCATGTTGAGTAAACACGGACGGTGAAGTGTGAAGGGATCTCATTTTAAATTCAAAATGACATTGCTTACTGAAGGTAAAACTGTTGCTTCAAATTGAAAATGACACATCCCATCAAGATCCTGTGTTATGTTATCAGACGTGTCCATTAGGACTGGCACATTCTACTGTATCTCACTAAATGTTGCTGTAGACATATCTTGCATTCAGAGTCAGGCACTATTTACTTGCCTCTAGATGTTTTCATGTTCTAGGGCACACTGTCACAAATATTTTAAAGCTCCACTCCCTCAAAATCACCTTTTATTCCCTAATGTTCATGCATTTGTCCTCTTATGTGCACTGACTGACTATCCACCTGTTGGGTTTTAGTGTCATACAGTGATGGAGATAAATTATTAACTTCCTTCGCTCCTCTATCCCTTCATCTGTCTCCCCACTCATCCTTCCCTTGAGCTATCCACCCGTCCATATACAAGGTGAACAGTTGCACTAATGAAGTGTCCCGCTGTAATGGATGAATATTTAAGGAGTTTTGCATGAAAACAGGAATTCCACCTTTTTTGAAGGAGGAATTAAAATACCTGTGTTTGCATATAAAGGAGAACCTATTGGCAAGCATCGAAGCTACTGTAAAAGTCCCATTTCATTACATTGGCTCCCAATGTCAATTGGCATAGTGAGTATTGTGTATTACACAGCAAAAGTTGAACTGACCTGTAGATGAGGGTCTCGTCGGCGGTGCAGTTGTACTGTATCTGATACATCCAGACAACGTAAGCGGCAGACAAACGTCCCATATCCCATCGGACCTGAGCTGAGGTTGAAGTAACCCCTTGTACATCAACGATCCTTTCTTCCTCCTCGTCCCCCACGTCGTCCTCCATGCTCCCTCCGTCGGCCCTTTCCCCTTCCGAGGCCTTGCTACTGTCGCCCTCATCGTCCTCACCACCTCTTCTCCCATCCTCCACCTCCCCTCCACGTCCTGCGCCGTTGTTAATCCCTCCGTTTTTCCCCGTGCTGATATCCGAGGAGCCCGGATCAGTCCGTAAAATCCCATTGGTCACGTTCCTGTTGTTTTTGGTGTTCACGTTGTTATTCCCTGTGTTTCCGCCTGCTCCGCCCCGGTGAGGCAGGGGGATTATTTTCAGGTCCACGGTGGCAGTTGCTTCGCCCGCTGCGTTTATTGCGATACATGTGTATGCCCCGTCATCCCGGACAACTGTTACCAACATATCCAAGGTCCCATTGCTGAAGGAGCTGGTCCGGGATGAATTGGCAATGATGCGGTCATCTGGTGAAACCCAGTGGACTACTGGCTCTGGGTCACCAATGGAACGGCATTTTAGCGTGGCTCGCTGGCCCTCCAGCACCCACAGCTTGTGAGTGTGACGGGTGATGAGAGGTGGTTCACATGTGAACTCCTCCTCAGGAATCGACCAGAAATATCTGAGAGAGAGAGAGAGAGAGATACATTTTTGGTACAGGAATCTTTCTTTTATCCCTCAGAGGTGGGTTTGGCAGATTAATGTAGTACATTAACCTAAAGACCTGTGTGTTCTTGTCTATCAACTTAAGGGTAAAGTTCAGTAAGACAACAGTCAGAACAATTTCCCATGCTACTCTGCAGAAAACTAGACTAAGCAAAGAGTAATTAATGGTGACAGCGATGACAGATGACAACAACAGATGCTCAATCCTTTGTTTTCACTCCATGTTGACTACGGGGTAAGACTGGAAGATTCTAGCAGGGAGGAGAACGCGTGAGGTAACAGAATGACTTGCAGCAATAACTCGTCATTGTTTCAAAATTTAGTCCTTAAGGCCTACCTGTCCTGTGAGTTTTTGCTCCAGTTCTATTCTTGCACACATGACAATCCAATTAAGATATCATTAAATGTGAGGTCTTTAATTAGATGAGGGCTAAAACAGGACCAGGGCAAAAGCTTGTAGGACAGATTGGCCTTGAGACAAGGCTGGGAAACACTGATGTAAGATATTCAGTTAGGCTCAACACACACCTGTAGCTATGCTTTTGCTTCCCCTGACATTGAGGAATGCTTCACTGAGTAGAAGGATTAAGATCAACAGCTGGTTCTAAACATTGAAAGGTTAAAATGATCCATTGACCAACTGATGTTGCTGATGCTGAACTTTACCTTCCAGCCAGGTGTGGAGGTGTGGCACACGTCTCCATGTCGTCCCCACGGATAAGCCGACGTAACCAAAGCAGTTCACAATTGCAGTGCAGGGGATTCCCACCGAAATTTAAGCTTATGACAGCATTGTAGGGGGTGGGACTTATTGCACCTGTCTGGGACCTGAAGATGAGAGAAAAAAGGGACATCACTTTACATGCACATATTTGTAAGGCTAAATGGAGTTAAAGTTCATTTAAATGCTATATTCTTGATCAGTTTGACTTGTAGTCAATGTTGGATTCACTATAAATGTGTACCTCATGCTTTACAATTGTAAATGTAAGAATGTTAATCAGTGAGCGTGAGCAGGTGTTTAGTAGGTATTATTTTCCCCTCGCTTCGTAAAATAGCAGCAACTTCCTTCCTTGTGTCACTCAAGGTTTTTTTTATTGCTATGAAATTGTTGAGCATTTAAAGGATGAGTTTAAGGAACAAAACTCATCTTGCCACAAAGTGAGGTCTTGGCATCAGCAGGTTAACAAGAGCTTGCTGCTCAAAATGAGAAAAACAAGTCATTTTGAAAATGGTCCACAGCAGGCGGTTCAAACCTACCCAGGAGTAAAACTTAGAAGTAGTGCGGTTATAAGCATCTTGCATCTGGCCCGTGCAACTTAAAATTAGAGTACATTTGCAAATAACAAGGATGAAAACAGGACTCTGTTTAGCTTACTTCCTAAGCACGTTTCTGGAAGGTGGTTCTAAAGACTGGGGCGGTAATACACTACCACCGTAATAGTTTAATAGCTTTTAATGTCTGTATAATGGAAGTATAATTGAAGTGATAATTTGACCTTAAATTGTTACTTTTTTTTGAAAACCGGCCTGATTTTAAAAAACATATTTATCGCTGATTACAGCTCTGGGTAACAATAACCTTCATTAATGGTAAATGGAAAATTGATAGTTTATTAAACTTGAGTTATTTTACTGTTAACAAATGATGAAATGATAATTTATAAGTGTACTTATTATTAGTGACGCTATAATTTGTTATTTGATCATATTTAATACATTTTATTAAGTATTTGTTAATGATTACCAAATTATTTGTAAACATTTAAGAAACTGTTTGTGAACTGTTAAACATTATTTAGATGCTATTATAAAGTTGCAAGTGATGATTATAATACCTTGTTAATGGTAATAAATACTTAAAGCAACTACAAACATATAAACCTAACGATAGGTATGATCAGTGCTCAAATCATCTTATAGCTCACTAAAAATGCTTGAACGCTTGGGCCAAATTAATTAAGTTACTTGATGCTTTATAAACCACTTATTAATCATGAACTAATTATTATAAGCATTAGTTGCAACTTCATAATCGCATCTAAATGGTGTTTGTCAATCGTTAATTGTTTTAACAACCATCTATAAAGTATTTAAGTTTAAAAACTAATGATTTTATATTACACTGAACTAATGATAAAAAACATACATTATAACATTACTAATAATTAGTATAGTATAATAAAATAAATCATTCCATTAACAGTAAAAAAACGTAACTCCATTTTAATTAACTTTCTATTTACCATTTATTAATGATGGTTATTAAAAAGTGTTCCCCACCTCTTTTTGTGGTTTATCATACAGCGCTGGTCTTGGCTTTGAACAATCAACATACTCACTCGACAATTAGTAACTAAGACCGTACAACCCCCGAGCAATTTGCTTTAAATCTCATCTGTGCTGAGCGCAAGTTGCCTGAGGTCGTGTCACAGCTGGATCTGGTTATTTCTGAGTTAGCTTGAGGTTATTTGGCACCTCTACAATGAGTGTGATTTTCTTTTCTTTACCTCGCTCATTACTTTCCATGAATCCATTTCCAAAGTTGAAAATGTATGACTAGCCAGTAAGTGGGCACTGGAGACCTTTAGGGCCTTATTAATTCACCTTGTGGCAATTTGCCCCTGTGGCTTTCTTTGACACACATGGCGTGGAACAAGTCACTGCCTTATTTTCATATAACGAAACACAAAAGGGAAATACAATGAGAACACAGGGTATGGTTTCCTCACATGTTCCAGTCTGTGGACTTTTAAGAGTGACAGGATTTATATTGGGATAGTGCATATGGATGATTAGATGGCAAAATATATAGTGAAGGGATTGACTTCAAATTTTACAGAATGTCTGTACACCAACATTGTCTCCCTGTGTTTTTAGTGCCGAAGCACTTCTGTTAAAAACCCCTGGTGGCTCTGAAGTGTTGTCTGCCACCGAATATTTCCACTAAACCACATCTTAGAGAAACATAAAATAAGAAGCTTAAGAGTTACAGTACCTTGCAAATAGAGCATCAGGAGGCATGGTCCGGAGCCTGTTGGATGTCATATCCAGCCTTGCAAGCTTGTACAGCTCTCCAAAGACACCTTCCGCTATGTGGTCTATCAGGTTATGGTCCAGGTTGAGTGTGTGCAGACTGGCCATCTTCTGAATGGACTCCCATGGCACCCTGTAGCAACAAAATAGAGAAATATTTAGAGGATAATGTGAGAATCTTTAAATGAATAGACTTTGTGCCATGATTGGCGATTTATTCTTGTTTGAGTGGATCAATTAGCAAATATTTCTTCAAAATAGTGGTAGCTGTGAAGACAGGTCCGCCACTGACGGTTAGTGTCCCTTGTGGGTCACATTGACTGTATTAATTAATCAACCTGATTAAAAAATAAGTGCTGCTACTAGATCAGTCAAAGCTTACTCTCTGTTTTCCGAGCACATTTCTAAGTTACTCTGCGGAAAATGGGAAGAAGCAAAGACTGATTACTGGTGACATCAATGACAGACTTCAACAACAGATGCTTATTTTCCTTTTCAATCCTTCTCTTTTCTGGGTTTCACCAGTCCCATCTGTGACCCATTGCTGTTGTCATTTAGTATTCTGTTTGTGCAGGCATTCAAATTAGAAAGTCAAAACAGACGACTGAGAACCAGCAAAATAGAATACACAAAGTAATGCATTTATGTTTGGAGTCAGGGTCATACACTGTTGAGTTCATCTTGTGTCCTGTCTTTGTTGACTTCAATGCAGTGTGTCTCTCTGTCTGTGAGTACACTGTACATTTGCTTTGTGTTATCTGATAAACCCTGTAGCATTCTCAGGGCTGAGCACATAGAGAACTTGCTCCCTCTCAATATCCCACATTATTAAGTTGATTTCAAAGATAATTTGGGGAGAATATACTGCTTAGTGTAATTTAAGTTTAATCACTTCAAGGGGAGATGGAAAATTGCTAAATTATTGTAGGCTACAACGAAACACCTTGTAACCTTGTTAAGAAAAGTGCTATAAAATTTAAGTTCATTATAGTTTATTATAAAAGCAGATGGTCACTGTCTTTGTCTATAAAGTGCAATGTCTCTGGACAATAGGCATGTGAGGAGAAAGTGGTACTAGGCTTAATTATTTATTAAATCATGTTTGTGGTGTAGACTACAGAGAGAAAGACAGACCAATGAAGGATAGTGTTGCACAAGCATGCCTCTTTGATATGGTCTAAATTATTGCCCACAAACGCTTTCATTTTGTTATTAAACTCATCTTACAGGCCTTGATTCATAACAGGAGTCAGATGTCGGTAGTGCAGAAGCCAACCAATAATTTGGTCATAACTTGTTTTTTATTCATTTTTTTAATAAATAAAGACTGGCAATTCCCATCCTTACTGCATTGCTGAACATCAGTGTTCCAGAAGGTTAACCCCATGAGCTCAGTTCAGGTTCCAGAGTTGCTCTGTAAAACTCTGCTAAAAGCAGTATTTGAACAAATCTAAGCTGCAGGAGACACCAAACGGCCATAAGATTCCTTCACAATTAAATTACACAGATCATGTTCTCATATGACATCCGTTTCCAGTTTTGAGCATTTTTAACCTTCATAAGAAAACATCTGTGATGCAGACTCACTTTGAATTTCAGTCTGTAAAGACCCCTCCCAGTAAGGCAAACAGCAGTTGCTAATGTATGTATCATTAAAACTCTTTACATTTTTCATATGGCTTGGTGTAGGTTGGAGAGAGGCCAGAGAGCTCCTGTCGAGGAGACAAATGAAACATCTTAATCAGAACTGACAGCCAAAAGCTGCTGAATTCATCAACGCAGTGGGACACTGCGAAGAGCAGAATAGGCGGTTGATAGAGAATATCATCATTGTTCTGACTTATTTCGTCCAGAGGGATACATAGTGATGCTGTCCCCATTGTCCTAGATAGACATGAGTGGAATACTACAAAGTGCGCTAAAGGAAGAACCGGATACAATAGATATAGCAATACACACTCACACTGAGTGAAGGGAGCTCAGGCATGTGCTCATCACATCTTAAACAAAATCGAAGTCAAAGAAAATTAGGACCTCATCAAAATTGATTCACTTTCAATTTCCTGAGCTTCTAGTCCTCTTCTCCCAGCCTCAGCAGTTTGAGCCGGTTCCCCTTCATTGTGTTTGCTGACTCTTGCCTGATCGCACGAGGCGTTTCCACTGTGCCTTGACATTTTGGGAACTGAGTTGTGCGTCTGCAAGCATATGCCTGAGACCTAGGCCTGAGCAGAGTATTACAGTTTCTACTTAACAAAGCAGAACAGTACATTCTCTGAAGGCACGATGCGTGTGGGTGATTACAACAGAAGCAAAAGCTTACCTCCTGAGGTTATTGTAGGACATGTCGAGGTCTTCCAGTGTGAGCAAGAAGTCGTCAAAGGCCTCGACAGAGACTTTGACCAGCTGGTTGTTGTTGACGATCAGGTGTTGCAGATTGACCAAACCTGCGAGGTCTCTGGGTCCAAGTGTTGTCAAACGATTGCCTAGACACACAAATATGAATAATACCACACAAAGGTTTTAATTCAGTGTTTCCGTGAGCTCGAGTCATCTGAATATATTACCAAATCGTCGTATCCAAGTAGTTTTAAGTCAGCAGGATTGTAGTTATCTTAAAATAGGACTACTCTTTTGGCTCACCATCCAGATGCAGCGAGCGCAAACTCTCCAGGTCACCAAATGTCATTGGTCGGATCAGGTGGATGGTATTCCTCGACAGAGTCAAATCAACCAATCCGGTCATGTTGACAAAGTCAATCCCGCCCACTTCCGTGATGAAGTTGTCAGCCAGTCGCAGCTCCACGGTGCGGCGGTCAACGTGCGGGGGGACAAACAGGAGACCCTTGTCGGCGCAGAGCGTGCTGAGAGACTCCGAAAGGTTTCGACACACGCAGTGGAAGGGACAGGCCGAGACCACGCCCCACGTCTCCCCTGCTCCAATCAGAGAAGGCAGCAGGCAGCATGTGACCAGAGTCAGCCAGTGAAACGCCGGGAAAGGGGCCGAGTCGGAACGGGTTCTCTTCGTGGCCCTGGGGCATGCGCAGTGGACGAGATGGGATGAGGAGGGCAAAGATGAGACGAAGAGAGGGGGGAGAAGCGAAAGAGAGAGGATGGAATGAGGGAAGAGGGAGGGGAAGGTGGAACCTTCTGCCCTTTGTCCGGGGTGGAGGTGTGTGTTGGGCAGGTGCTTTTGTCTGCGGGGATTGAGGGGTGGGGGGACAGGCATGGTAGAATGCCTGGCGATCCACAGACCTGGAGGGAGAATGGGGATGAAAAAAAGAGAAAAATGGGTTTTAGGTTTTTTCCCTTTTCAGAGATTGTTTCATAAGAGATGTCTGAAGTGTGTCTTTGTGTCTGATTTCCTGTCTTCCACCTACTCTGACCAGACAGAGCTGGAACGAGAGCCTGTTCTACACACATGCATAGTTGTGTGGGTTAAGGCCTCCTCTTAAATGAGTACCTCTCTGCACTAATGCCCACTTGGTGCTTCACAGCATTAAAAAAAAAAAAACATATTGAAAAATTGAGACAGTCCTGCAACAAATACTCTCTTGCTGTACCTCTTAAATAAACACTTGCAAGTACACACCACCCGGTGGACCTCTTCACCACTACAGCTTATCGCCTAGCAACAACATCCCAGAAGACTGAACACAGCCAGTCCCCATAGTAACGAGTTACCTAGAAACCTGTAAGAGCGGATTAGACAAGTGTTATATCATCGGACCCTTTCTTAAGACTGTGGGTCAGAGAATCAAATTTGGATTACCGGGCTATCAGGAAGCACCAAGCCCAATGTAGGTCTCATACATGGGTCCCATTGTAATCTTAGACGTGCAGCAAATCTCCCAGTAAACATGCGCTTTGTGCGCAGACATCCCTAAATACAGCTATGCAATGGTAAGGTATAGAGATGAGTCACTGCCACTGATTGACATGCATAATAGTCGTCATAGCAACTGTAACCTAGATACAGAGAGAGTGACAGGGAATGTTGATAACAGTCAGCCACGGTAACTTGGGAGAGGAGACTGAGAATGAGACGGTTTGTCAGAGACAGACGGACTAGGATCGTCGGAGAGACACAGCGACATACAGAGGTGTATTTTTATGTGGAGCAAATCTGGAAACTTGTGCAGTGGACCCTTGAGCCTGGTGATTATATAGTGAAATATAATGTATGCAACCTAATACTTTGAGTAACGGCAAGACATAACCGTATATCATGCTGACTTTACAGGTTGACTTATATTGCTGGCTCAATATTTTCCATTAGGTGCTAGCTTTGCTCTTTCTGCGTGAAACTAGAAGAGGGTTTACCATTTAGCTCCGCTATAGAAGCAGTGTCGATATCAATGCACAGGGGTTTCCAGCAGCATTTTGCACTCTCCTCCCTATTACATGGTATTGCTTTGGTCTCCTTCCAAAATGTGAGTCAGACTACTGTTTCAGTCAAGATTAAGAAACCTAATGCTTGAAATGATGATACATTTTTATCTCATCCTCCTAAATGTTTTCACATTCAAAGCGAACGAGAAGGAAGGAAATAAGATGCGTCTGTCTCAGATGATGGGAATACATTACTTATGGATTACTTTAGGCTCCAATGAATGGTATCATCACTTCCTGCAGGGTCTTTGGGCCGAACATTAAACTGATGGGCTATTGGTTAAGGAGAGAAATGCAGTTTGATTTGATATAACAGGCAGAACGACAAGTCTCTGCCCAATCATGCTGTAGCAACTTTAACAGGCTACAATGACTAAAACTGCTTTTGTTGTCGATTTTTGCTACTTACTCCTAATGCTTGAGTGGCACTTGGTCGCTCTAGGGAGCAGTAATGACTAACTAGGAACTTGGTACCCTTTTTAAACCAAACTTAAAAATATAACTCCAACACACACTCGAAATTCGAAACCGTACCACAGGTAGTTATTTCCTTATGTCTGGTGTCATCAGTTTCAAAAAATGGCTTGCAGCCAGAGAGAGCAGGGGTGTGCAGGCAGGGAGGGGACAAAGTCACGATTGCCTGCAGTGACAGCCAGTCCCCAGGGCCGTCAACGTTGGAAGTTGACTGCTCCTGAACTCCGGTGGAGGCACGCATACTAAAATCTGAAAAGCGCCCTGGAAAAAGTGAAATGGCGCTCTGCGGTGGTCCTGGAAAGCCCTTACGTGGTGTTGTAGAACGAGCGGGGCGCTTCAGTCCAGGCTCGACCAGCTTACCCCCGCGCTTTGCTAATGCTCGCTCCTCAGACAGCTTACATTACACCGCGGCTCGCTGAATGTCAATACACTCGCGCACTCTCTTGTTGCGCAGCCTGTCTCTCCACTCCTTCATTTGACCTTTATCATTTCTTCAACCCCCATTTCTTATCTTTTCCCCCTCCTTTTCCCTGTCTCTGCCCTGCTTTCACTCTCATAATAACTTCCTTGCTCTGTCTCATTTTCTTTTGCTCTCTCGTTAATTTTCACCTCCTCTCCTTGTGAAAGCCTTCACATCCTTTTCCTTTGTGTCATGCGCACACCTTAACCCTCCCCCCTACCTTTCCTCTTCTTCCTCTTACTCTATCACTTGGGGATTGTTCTATCTTTCTTTGCCATCCATCCCCTACCATTTGTCTCTCACTGCAGTGCTCCTCCTTGTGTTTTCTATCTCTTTCTATCCTGGTTCTCCATCCTTGCTCACCTTCCATCTTATAACCCTTTCTGCCTCTGGCTGCTCTGTGAATTTGCCCATTTTCTTTCTTTCTGTCTTATTCCCTCTCTTTCTTTCCCTCTGTCTTGTCTGCCCTTGAGGCAACCTGAGCGCGACAATGTTATCAGTCACTGCTCTACCCCACCACCTTCTCTCCTCCTTTTTCCCCCCTTCTCCACCTCCTCTGCCTGTCTTTTTGTCTTGTCTCTATTGCTTGCTGACTCTGCTGCCCTCCATGTCTCCTTGCCTCTTCTGCTTCTACTTTCAGTCACAAACTATGCGCACACACACACACACACACACACACACACGCACACACAGATCCTGCGTGCCACACATGATTTTGTCCTACCCTCTGCTGTGCTATGTCTCAGAGACACGCTTCCTACTTGCTCTTCTTTTCCACTTCTCCCCCTCCTCTTCATCTCTTACTCTTCCTCTATTAGAGAGCAGATCTAATTTGCAACTAGAGCAGTGCAGTATTGGAGCTTTCTGACACACACATATACACACACACACACACACACACACACACACACACACACACACATATACATACACACACAGGTCAGGTGTAACGGATCTGTCCGCCTAGGGATCGATCTGACCCAGAGAGATGGATAGCACCCTGTCCCATTCATTTACACTCCTCCTTTTGCTCTTTCTTTCTCTCCCAACCTCATCATCCGTGGCTATAGTGTTCCTTGTCTTTCCCATTTAAAGGTCGTAATCATATGTGTAATTGATTTGTACAGGTATAAAGACTATTTGTTAGGGGGGTCACTTTGTATATATACTGAGGTTGGTCTCTTTACGTTCACTTGTTTGGACACAGTGTGTGCTTGCTCAGCTATTGCAGTAGTTTAAATGTTTGGAATTGTGCATAAATAAAATGTGAATCAGCTTTGTTATGCAAATATATTCAAAAGAATTCCACAGCAATATCTACAGCAGTATGTACCACAACATCAAATACAACTTTTCCAATATGGCAACATTGCTACCTCAGCCGAGCCAAACTATCTTGCAATATTTGTCTTTGTTTTGAATTTATGGCATCTTCACTCATCAGGCATCAGGTTTGTAAATTGTAAAAATACACGTCTTCATAATATAGAAAAGAATAAGTTCCCAGAGTCCAAGGTGATGTCTTCAGATTGCTTCTTTTTTTATATTCAGTTTGCCATCATATAAAACAGAATACATTTGCAAATCCTCAAACTTTAGTCAGTTAATCAAGTATCTGGTTTATATACTAGATAATGGATACTACATATCAGATTACCTATCATGTGACACATTGCTGCTTTCAATTTTTTCAGACATTAATGGAACTGCACTACTGGTCAGAAACAGTCTTTGCACATAGTCTGTATGTACACTGGTGTAGAGTATGGTATATAGCTTTTTAATTCAGATTGTATCTTGCAAACAGTTTTCTTTCCCTTATCTTTCCCTGCCTCTTTGGTCTGTTTCCTGTGCTGCTGCGCAACACTTGAATTTCCCCTCTGGGGATCAATAGTCTTATCTTACACATTGTACTGATTCAGCATACAGGTGCAGTACAGTATGTGTGAGTTGACCATCAGCTAGTATCAACACCCAATGTGTATGGTTTGCTCTACCATGCTTGTCGTGTGTGTGTGTGTGTGAATTAATGTGACATTTTCCTGCACTTAGGAAGCATTAAGTTCTCTCGCCCTTAAGAGTTTGCTGAATTAGCTGAATTTGCAATAAGAAGGATACAGACAGATGTGAGCGTGCACACACACACACAGCTGTATAGCAATAAGATCAAAAACCCTTTAGTATCAAGCCTGCTTGATACCTTTTTAGAAAGAAAAGTATAAAGACAATCAGGCAATGGAAGATAGATGATAGAGAGACAATACACAGATGAGGAGAGCACAGAAAGACGACATGAAAAGAGATCAGACAGAGCAGAGGAAATTTGTGTGTGTGTGAGTGAATCCCATCACATCAAAGTACATGTGCATTTGGCTAGGTGTATGTGTTTGCTCCTAGGCATGTGTACTGTACAAGTTTCCACAGCCGCTTAGTTTTTTTTCTTTTGTTTTTTCTTGTGCTCTCTCTATTTTGGGAAACCTATGCTACACTACCTTGTGTGAACCCTCAACCCTCCAGAGAGCAAGAAAACAGGCGGGTGGAGAGCCCAGAAAGGCTGCATGAAGTGAGAGTGAGAACATGAGCTAAAAGCATCTGTGGAAGGAACCACTCAGTGTGTAGCCCCTGTGTTGGAGCAAGACTCAACCTAACCTCACCCTAACTTCTAAAAGTTTCTGTTCAAACACCCACCACAGCCCCAGGAGCATGCTTCTTTTTTTCTTTTTGAATTTCTATTAACAGTTTTTCGGTGAACTGAACGCAAACCCACGCAATTAGGAGGAGCAATCTGTTTGGAAGTATCTTTATTTTCGTAAGGAATACCTATTGCACTTAAAGGCTTAATTCCCTTTTTGGTCTCAGTCTTTAATTCTCTGTGGACTGTTATAAATGCCAGGGCCTTAAATGCCAACCAGAACTGAAGTGTATTCTCTTTAAAATAAAAGGACTGCAGTCTCCTCACAGCAGGGCTACAGTTCTTCTGAAATACTCCACTCAACTAATTCCTTCCAAACCTCTTTTTTTTTGAGAGAAAAAAAAGTGTGTGTGTGTGTGTGTTTTTCATCCTCTCTGGTACGCGCAAATGCCATTAGCCTGTAATTGACTTAGGGAATGTTGCAGTGTTTATAAACAAGGGGATTTGTATTAGCTCTCAAAAGTCACTTATCACAAGCACAGTAATCCACAGATCTGATTGGGAGTGTGAAAAGGTACATCACAAGGCTTTGGTCAAAATCGCTGCCAGCCAGTCACCACAGCATCGTGTGAAGGGGTTAATGTTTGACTAGTCTATATCCACGAAGTTCCACTTCCGGGATTGCTCCGTTGAAGACTGAAATTCCGCCGAATTTCACTCATTTAGGCCGGAAATCCGTTACCTTGGGTTTCCTTTGTGTTGGAATTTTGAACTCCGGTGGATTTCTGAGGACTATGGTTAACTGCTCCTCAGATCTCTGCAGGGTAAATCCAGACAGCTAGCTAGACTGCTCAGAGCTGTCCAATCTGAGTTTTCTGTTGCACGACTAAAACAACTTTTGAACGTACACGTTTCACCAAAACAAGATCCTTCCCGAGGCTTAGCACCGCCCATGACGATTGTGATTGGTTTAAAGAAATGGCAATAAACCAGAGCACGTTTGTCTCCCATCCCGGAATGCTGTGTGGACTAGCCAGACCCTCCTCCACAGTGCTGTGAAGGAGGGTCTGGCCATGCGAGACTAATGTTTGACTACTGGGTGTGGAAAGTTAGAGGTGGGAATGAATGAAATGTTGAGCTTGACAATGTTATTTGACTACCAGTACATTTTGCTGACGTGAGCTCTGCCTCTTTGTTCGATCTGAAAAAATACACACCAGCTCTACTGGCACAAATGCAGGGATCGAATATAGAGTTGAATTCTTTCAATCGCGCTAAGGCTTCCAAGCATGCACTCTTACTCATAATCCAGGCCCTTGATATTAGGTGAGAGCTTGCATACAGAAACAACCGCGAGCATACCAAAACAGTCTTCCCACACAATCATAACTATAGGGAGGCCGACACATACTCTCTCTCTCTCTCTCTCTCTCTCTCTCTCTCTCTCTCTCTCTCTCTCTCTCTCTCTCTCTCTCTCTCTCTAGGCAAGAAACAAAAGAACTCCCACATAGCCTCTTCGTGCGGCAGTCGTGTGTACTGTAAGCCCACTCATCCTTTTGATACTATCAGTCCTCTGTCGTATTCTGTCCTATTTAGCCATCCAGAGTATAGAAAGCACGGGGAGAGGGGTACAACAGATATGGAAACGGACAACAAAGGAGGGACGCAGAAAGCGGCTAACTGCAGTGAGAGGGAGAGACAAAATGAGAAGAAAATGGGTGAAGAGTGCACAAGATGGTGGAGGGGGGTGTCTGCGTGTGGAAGGGGAGAGGGAGTGTAAAATTGTAGAGAAATGAAACCCAGTGCGAAGAGCTGAGAATGAGTGGAACAGAAGGAAGATGGAAAGAGAGGGATGAAGAGTCACTGTGTATGAATGTGTGCCGTTAAGCGGATGGGCAGAGAAATATGTAAAGGCGATAAACGGGTGAAGGCCGCCATCCATCACTGTCGGAGAGAGGGATGAGGGAGGGGAGAGTGGATTTGATTAGGGAAAGGGAGAGCTGTGTTAAAAGTGAGTTAGCAAGGCATCACCCATCATGGTGGTGGAAGATGCAGGAAGACAGCAGTGAGAGGGAGGCGATGGCTGAAGAATGGGAGTGACAAGGTGATGAGGTAAAGGATGAGAAGAGGAAGAAAGAGGTCACAGGTCAAGAGAATGACAGTTAACTTGTAAAGCAATGGCTGGCGATATTTAACACAATGTTGAAACTTTATTGGCACGATTTGGCCATCATAATGGCCTAAAAATGTTTTATTTAACATTAAACTCTTAACAGAGGTCAGAAATTAAGAGTTATGAGTGTCCTAATGAGAAGCTGTGCCATAGTTGAATTTAGATGTTCCTCCATGGCCCTTGTGGAGATGTATGAAGATCAGTAGCTTTTAGACCCAGGTAGCATGTAATCCTAGTCTTTTGTAGAGTGTGTGCTTCTCAAAAAATCTGCAAATGTCAGTCATTAAGTGCGTGATGTGGTGTTATTTTTCAGTCTGTACAGGTATGGGGTACTGATGAAAAAAGCTGACAGAACCCCTGAGGTAAATGGGAGGAGTGAAAGAAGAGAAATGGGAAATCGGAGAAAAGAACTGAAGTGTATTCTCTTTAAAATGAAAGGACTGCAGTCTCCTCACAGCAGGGCTCCCAAAATAATACAGTTCTTCTGAAATACTCCACTCAACTAATTCCTTCCGAACCTCTGTGTTGTTTTTTGAGAGAGAAAAAGAAACTGCGTGCGTGCGCGTGTGTGTGTGTGTGTGCGTGTGTGTGTGTGTGTGTGTGCGTGTGTGTGTGTGTGTGTATCAGCATGTGTATACCCATCTGTATGCACCATCCTCTCTGACTAAATCCTGTTGGAATCCATCCTATTTGGAAGCTTTTGATAATTGTTTCTATTTGTGGAACATTGCACAGTCAGATTTTTAAAATGTTTTTAGTTTTTTACACCTTTGGAAAAATTCCACCCCTGCATCAGTTTAGGAATTAAATGCTTATATAAAATACCTTGTGTTTGTCTCGCTGATGCACATTTCACAGCTCTCGTACAATGGTTGTAAAAATTCCAGTTTTGGTGATTTTCTTCAGTCTGAAAATCAAACGTTTGCTCCTTATGTCCAGAATATTGACTTTTGGAGATATGAGCATTTATTTTGAGGCTGAGTGAAATTGTTGCAGAGCGGTTTTGGCTACAGCACCTTATCTTAAGTAAGAAGTACTTAAAAGTATCTATAATCTTTTAACATGGCAACACTTCAGAGGCCGTAAGCCACTCTGAGTTTGGAGTAAATACATAATAATAATAATAATAATAATAATAATAATAATAATAATAATATTGGTGGAGGCTTTAAAGTTCGGCTTTTTAGAGGCTGCCACACTTCACATCTAGTCTTTATGAACTTGGAAAGCTTTGTTGAAAATCGATTTTTCAAAAGTCCAAAAAGTTGAGAAACCAATGTTACCTTTTGAAGTATGGCTTGTTTAAGAGTGCCAGACCTCCTCTCTCTGATGTGTAGAAATGCAAGATTGCAAGAAGTATTCTGAAAAACCAGGAGGCAGAGTTAACACACTGCTCTGATTTACTACAGGCTGTGAATTGGTGAACCGTGAAGACTTGTGCAATGGTGGACAAGAAAATCTCAAGCAGCGGACCATAGCATTAAGCAGGCCTTGCTCTCGTCTGCCTTATGAGTGCTGTCAAATGTTGTGCTTGATGCCACAGCTCACATCTTTGCCCCCATAGTTGGTGGTTTTGTGCCCCCTGGTACCCCACCACCATTTGTTTGAAATGATTTGAAGACTTGGAGGTCACTAGTGCAATATAGCAGAGTAACGTAAAAGTGCTGTTGAGTAGTTCATCCATTTTCTTGCAAAAAGTATGTGTACCAATGGTGACCAAGTGAGCAGTTGCATGCTCCCTTTGTCTCTTGTTGCATTGTCATGAGTTGATATCTGATATTTAAATGGGCGCTAAATAGTTATTATCATTATGAAGCTAAAATAAGATAAAAAAAAAGACATGAAAATTGCTTGAAACCCCATCTAACTGCTAAAAAAATAAACTAGGCTTTTGCATCTCAGAATCATGTTCCACCATCTCAGCTCAGAAACCTTTCTTAGCAATGTCTGCAACAGTGTTGTGTTCTGTGGCGGCCAATCTCCCACTCCTTGCTGAGGTTTTGTAATTTAGTTTCCTCCCTTTGGAAAGCCTGCATGACTGCACAGCTTGGGGATCAAATTTTCAGGGAGGTAAATTGAATTGGCAAACAGCGGAGGTGACAATGATTTTCTTTGGCACTTCACTGGTCTTCACATGATCTGCTATGAATTTCTCATTTGAATTTGTAAGTATCCACTCTCTAGTCTTTGCCTGCTTTAAGATGAGTATTTGTCCATATTTATAAGCATACTGGCACAGGCTGGTGTTGTTGTGGTGGGCATCAAGGTTATTTATCTTGTAATGCCAATGTCACTCCTACTGCAAAGTTGGATCTCAGCATTATCTGTTTTTAAAGTCCTTCTGTAAACTGTAGCAGAGGTTTCATTCTACACATCTATAACAGTCTTACAGATGGATACAGTTGAGCAGCCAAAATGATGGGAACAGCTAAGCAAATGAGGGACAGTGCTGAAAAAGCTCTGGCAGCACTGTTACACTGCCTTTTTACTTGGAGGGGAGTCATTTTTCATTGGTGGTCATATTGGTGCCAGTGAGGCGGCTCAATACTGCTCTGTTTTGATGCTCCCTTACTCCAGATGGCAATAGACCAGTTGCATCTGATTAAATTGCACACTAACATGGTTTAAGATGGGGGCTGATAAAACCTATAATTAATAGCTGACAGTCTTTGTGTTTGCCACATGCTCATCTTTTGATGCCGATTCTATATTGGTGCTGAATGCGATGTGAAAATTAATGTAGGCATGGTGTATGAATTGGATTCCTCTATATAGACGCAAGCGTTTCTTTTTAAAGCAACTATAATCTGTGTTTTTACAACAGTGTATCAAATGAAAATGTGAAAGGGGTTGCTCGTAGTTATCGCCTGAATCTGTAGCTCCCCTTGGCTTTTTAGAGCTTTATAGATAGTTTCAGCTCGTTGTTTTGCACCATTTTCAGCCGCAGCAGGCTGCTGTAAAGCTCAGCGCCAATCAGCACTCAATTGCTCTTAATATTTTAACGGGCTTTTTCTTTGATCGGGTGCAAATGATCGGGTGCAAAAATGCCACCAAAACAGTTGCTTCCCGAGACCATTTTACAAAGCCACCATCTCTGCATCTGGAATTTAGCGACGCCCAAGACAATTGGGATTTGTTTAAAGAAATGCAAACAACCCCAAGCGTTTTTTTTTCTCTCTTCCTAACCTAGAATATATCTGTGGTGTAGCCAGACTCTACTCCACAATGCGAGACTACAGTAGCAGCTAAGGAGCTTGACATTTCCCTCACGAGTTGGGAGAGGTTATTACAGCATTATTATAGCAGGTTATTACGGATTTGTGTGGACTACTCTAGTCAGACTTCAAAGGAAACCACTATGGACTTGATCCCAGTCATGTCAATTCCACCTGTAAGAGTTTGGAGTCTGTCCCACTGTCTGCATCAGCATGTTTTAAACTGTGTCTGATTGTAAAATGAATGCTGCTTAAATTTTGTAATTATGTTCCTGTCCTGTTAAATGTGATAGTGCCATAGCCTGTGGTTTTGGGCCTAATTCCAAACACTTGCAGTATGAAGCATCTTATCTATTTGAGTCTAGTCTCATTAGATATTCTTATGCAGTTTGATGCTTTAGGATTTGTGTCAGTTGTATGTGAAGGGGGGTGGTTATGCGCATTGGTGCTTGCAGTCATCGACGGGTCACCCTAGAGAAACTCTTTAATTTAAACTCCTTCAGTTTCTAATCCTAATTTTCTCCACACAGCTACACATTCTCACTCTCAAACTTGCACACACTTACAGTTCTTCTTACACCCACAAATTTGCCTTTGCATGATACGCATTATCACAAGTGTTGCAAAACAACTGACCTGCCACTCACCCTGAAAATAATGCGCTTGCAGTTTTCTCTGTGCCTCTCCTCCTCTGTTCATCCCTTCTGTCCCTCTCATCCCTCCTTGATCTTCGTCTCTGTGTCTTTCTCACTTAACCTTTCTGTCCCTACATCATTTCTTTCTATCCTTGTGTTTCTCATTTCTCTATGCTCTCATCTCCTTGCGGTCTCTCAATTGCATTTTTTGTCCCTTTTCATTCTCCCATATCAGCCTTTTCCGGCAACCCTGCCATATTTTCAGAGAGCTTGCATGCACCTGTGTATGTTTACATAGCTGAGGCTAATCAACAAAAAAATTGCAATCCGCCACAAACACTGGTTGAACAAGCGACACATAAACACAGCACTTGTGAGCTGTCAACACCTCCCGCCCAATCAGAAACCCTGCGGCGTGAGTTACATGGGCCCTGATTGGCTGGCACGACAGTAAGCAGCGTGACAAAAAGTGTTTGTGTGCGAGCGTGTATGTATTTATGTATGTGCAAGTGGCAGTTTGATGATTCAGCAGGGCTCCTAGCTTTCTAAGGCGAAATCCTGAGCAAGAGAACAATTACCCAATCAGCACTCTGCATCCAGCGCAATGACATGCCAACCGGGCCTTTAAATCACAGCGATAGATGTATTGACACACGCACACACACACACACACACACACACACACACACAATGAGCCTGCGGGGGCAACTGGTTTCTTTTGAGTTGTATTACTGCATCTCATATTCTAATGCTTAGCAGTGCTGATAGAGGCAGGAATGCTCCGTGCTTCGCTGTCAGACTTCGACTATACTGTATGTTGCCGACTAAGTACAAGCCGGTTTTTCTTCTGACAGTCATCACCCACGCTGTATTCTGCATCATGATTCACTTGAGCATCTACAACCTGCTGCATCTGTTGAGCCTAGTTGTAATGCAGACAAACACCTGCAAGTTTGCAGACTTACAGAAGTGTTGATTTGGATGCTAGTATGCAGCTGTGGGAGAGGTGTTGCCAACATGCATTACAAACCATCTTTGTAAACTGTTGGATTTGAACAGTCAAATGTTCAGAAACTCACCATTAAAGGTTTTTTATACACTTTCAAACATCTCCTCTCCTTAAATCCATAAAATCAATCGATCGTAGAGGAGTAATCGTAACATAATATCAGTTAGTGGACTGACAGGTTACTTAACCCATTTTACCTGTCAGTGTGGAACATCATATTGGTCATATGTCAACTTTTTCATGATTTTCTGACATTTTATTGACTCAGAAAACATCAACTGATCAATTAATAATGAAGCTAATCATAGTTGCAGTCTCAGTGTGATAAATGCCACCCATCTGCTCCTCCATCAAGATTAAAACAAAGCCATTCCATCGTGCAAAGCTGAACGCGTTGTAGATCACGGCCGTCGGTGAGCACCTTTCTGATGGTATTGAACACATCAAAGTTATGTGTGTAAATACATACCCTCTTTTCCCTCTCCAGAGGTTTTTTTTTTTTTTTTTTCCCCCAAAGCAGAATTAGCAAGTTAGCCAGATAACTTTAAAAATTACTTTTTCTTAGCAAATCTCAGTCTGCACAGCTGAATAACAATTCTAAAACAAATATTCAAACTAGTTTTGTAGATTTATATCGGTATTACCAAGAGCATGGAATAATCTTTTACAGATATGTGGGTAACTTCCTGATCCTGACGTGTGAAATTCCCAGCAAGGGCTCATGGGTCTTTTAAATCATTGTCGGATATTGGTATTTCCTAAACCTGCAGATACCTCCACCTGCATCTCTTGTCTCATCCCTCGTTTCTTCATCATGCTCTCCATTCCTCTAATCCCCGCTAGTCGACACACACACACACACACACACACACACACACACACACACACACACACATACACACACACACACACACACACACACGGCGCTCCCCCATTTCTATCTCCCTCCCCAAAACCATCCGTCTGTCTCCAGCGGTTGCCGTGGTTACAGTTTGTTCTGCTCATCAGGCGCATGCTGTGACTAAACAGACTGTCAACAGTTTAATTACTCATCCTCTCATCCCTTCATCTTTCCATACTCCTGTACTACGCGTTTGCTTGTCGCTTCCACCTCTTAGTCACTCCTCTCTGACAACTCTTTATCTCTCCTCATCATTTTCTCATCCTTTTAACATTCAGTCACATTACAGTTTCATTCCATTCATTCATCCATCCATCTCTCTTTTCCTCGCCCTCAGTGTGCCAGTTTTTTATTAGTGTAGTTTTCTTTTTCCGACATTGTTATTCCTCCATTCCCTTATCCCCACCACCCTTTTATCATCCACCTCTCAAATGTCATCACTCTGCTTTTCATTCTTCATTACTCAGTCTCTCTCCATCCTCTGAGTGTTCCTCCCTATCTTAAACAGCCAGTCTTGTAATTACTCCTCTTTCATCACGCTATCGTCCCATACCTCTCTGTCCGTCATCTACCATTTGGTTCCTTAGCTGTTGACAGCGGGCTGACGTCTCACCCTTTGATCCTCCCTCTCTTCCATAACAGCCCAGCCTTTCACTTCTCTCTCTCTCTCTGCACCATTTCTCATCTATTCATCCATCAAGTGCTACCTTCCTGACATTGACCGCTTCTCCCTTGTTTCAGGTTTTTTCCGAATCTTCCACTTCTCGCCTTGATTGAAAGCTTGTTAAATCAAAACGGTGTGTGACAACTTGCATCTATCATTCATCATCGTCTTTGATGTCTTTTCATGTGTCCATCTTCCTCGGTTTCAAGTAATTGTCCTTAATCCCTGCAGCTATTGCACTTGGTATTTGGTGGGTCACTGCTTTTTGAACACTTCATCAGTCTGTCCCTTTCATCTTCTTCCTTTTGACTTTTCATTCCTTAATTGACCGTTCCCAAAACCCTTCCCTCGAACAGCTAATAGCCAATCATATCTTAGCAACCGTAACTAGGCGAAGCAGGTCTGTCAAGCTTTGGCTTTCTCTGTATGTTGAAGCTGTGAACATGGGTCTCTAGTATGTGGGGAATAAACATTTTAGGTTGTAGCTTATTTCATTAGTGAGTTTGAAGTCTGAGGGATTTTAGATATTTAGCTGAGAGTGTCATATTATCAAAGGACCATCTTTTCCTGACAATTACAGGATAACACCAGGCAGGCAGTTACGACACGCCACAAGTAAAAAAAAAAAAAAAAAGCAAGAGTGTAAAGAATGGACTAGAATAACTGCATTTAAAAAAAAAAACCGCCTCTGGGGGCAAAGGCCAATATACAGTGGATATCAGTGCAACGGTGTCAGACTTCTACTTCTGTGCTCCGGATCCGATTAGCAACTTGAGATGTGAGAATGGAGTTGAGGGACAACCTCTCCATGAATGAATATATGCATTTGAATGCAGATAAATAAAATAAAAAAAACAAATCATCATCAGACAATAGCCGATGGGTTCCGAGATTGCATTTGAGCCATTGCGCTCCTCCTCTTTTGCTCTTCACACGCACTGCTTACCTGCATGCAACCAAAGCCCGCTCAATTCGATTGGTCAATACCATTCAGACTACAAAAGGAAACCTGAACCCCTCAGATACCAAACTCTTATCCCGCTGCGTATATATTCTACATTTATATGCTGATAACGGTTTATAGAGATTTGGGTAATAGGAGCGGCTCTGTCCTGCTCTAACGGATGTGGGACGTTTACACTACTGCAACCCCTATCTGAAATAGCATTACGTTTGCCAAACACATTGGTTTGTCCTCAAATGCCTTTTCTCTAAAGTTAAAAATGAAAGCATCTCGTTTGAAAATGGGAACAATAGACTCTAATCTAGTCATCCTCGAGTTTTGCTTGTCCAGCTAGAAACATTAAAAAGTCATCTGGAGAGGAGGTAACGTTAGCTTACAGTAATAAGTTCACTAGCAGCAGCTGATAAATTCTGCCAGTGACAGCTAGAAATGAGAAGCCTGATTTGTCTCCTCCTGTCAGAAATCAAGGAGCCGTTATTTAAAGAACTAAGAATTTTGATGGTTAATTGGCTCACTGTGAACTGTATATGTGCTATGCGAGAACGGAAAGCTTGACAGGCGTAGCAACAGTACAGGAGGGAGGGGGACGAGCAAACATCTGCAATTCATTGATCTGCATTTTATTTTACTCTTTTCAATAAGTGGTCCATTGCCTGCCTTTTTTTTTTTTCTCTCTAGTCCTTCACTCACTTGCCAGTCTGCTCATGTTGGCAGCCTCCAACTTTGAACAGTGTGCATCCCATCTGTTCATGCATCTCCCTAACTGTAGCCTCAGAATGACCGACACCCATGGTGAGCCACACAGAGCATAAACAAGATCATTTAGAGAATGTTCTTTCGTTCTGCCTTTATTTCACTTTTTGAACCATATGACACTTACCTGCTCTGTATTCCTAAGACTACCACTAGCAGGAGAGCAAATCCAATTATAGAATTATGATTTGGTTAATGGATATCAAAAGGCCTCTTTGTGACACTCTTTGTGAACCACTGCCCTGGTTCAAAGCAAGTCAAAACTGCGGTAAAAGATCAACGGAGCAAGTAATGAGCCCTGTCTCAGTGATTTGAAACACTTATTGTTCATAAAAATAGTTTCACATGTGGTGTATTGTTTTTAAGACGGGTCTCTTTTGTTTCCACGGTAATTAATGTTCCTCTAAGGTAGATTTTCACTTTTCCCCCAAGTTGTGCCTCATAATTGGCACGTCTATTACGTGGAAAAGCCCCATGGTACACCAAATTCCCCTTGTAGTTGTATCTCTAAATAGCTCATTACTGCTATTAGTGATCTTTTACGGACTTTTTGGGGTCATGTAAGACTAATTGTAGCCAATGGTGTAACAGTAGAAGGCTAGATAATGATGGCCATCTGTCATTTCTAATTATCTCTTCCTCATCTATCCTATTTTTATCTCCCTACGGTAAATCACCATTCATTTATCATTTTAGCCTTAATGTGGCTCTTTTTAACCTTTTTTATTATCTTGTCACTCATCATTGCAGACTTCTTAAAATTGTGTTTATCTCACTTAATAATCAATCTATCCGTCTTTTGTTTTCTCCTCAATGTCATTTCTTCTTTCAGCTCTTCAAACACTTTCTCAGTCGTTTCTATTATATCATCCTCTGATCCTCTTTGTCCCTCCATTTCTCTAAATCTGTCTCCTTGTGATTCCTCTCTCTTCTTTCTCTTCATCAGTTCACCCTTTCTTTCCTACTTAAGTTAATTTTTTTCCTGTTTTTTTCCATTCGTCTGTCTCTTCTTCCTTGTCACTTGAAGAAGCCGATCACAGCTTCTCACTTCTCCTCTACTTACTGCAATCCTTTTAATCTGACCTCTCTCAGCCCTCCATGCCCATCACTTTGTCGTGTGTCACCCCTCCCTCCCCTTCTCCCCTTTCCATCTCATTTTCTCCTCCCTCTCTTGCACTTTCCCTCTCCTCCCGTCTCCATTTCTTTCTCATCGCCCTCTTATCCTCCCATATATCCACTCAGTCAGTCTGATCTCCTGTGTCAGTGTGCCAAATCTGTGTATGTGTGTGTGCGCGCTCAGACACGGCTTACGTAAAAAGCCTCAGACGAAGGGAGGTTGGAACTGTTCTGTGCCACTGCTGCTGCCACCGCCGCACAAACACACTCAGCCCTGCAGCCACACACTCTTACCATGATACACACATAGACACACACGCGACACGCCAGGTGAGATTACATAAAGACGTGGTGATGAAAGCCAAGCTAAAACGCACCTACTGAGTAATCTGATACAGCAGGACAGCTGTGTGTGTGTGTGTGTGTGTGTGTGTGTGTGTGTGTGTGTGTGTGTGTGTGTGTGTGTGTGTTCTCTCTCTGGCTGACATTTGCCATTTGACATGTTTCTGTTGTTATGAATGCTTTTCTGTTCATTATTTATAGGTGTGTGTGTGTTTGTGTGTGTGTGTGTGTGTGTGTGTGTGTGAGTGAGAGAGAGAGGGAACACGGAGTTCCAGTCCAGTGAGAGATGGTGTTCACCGCATTGATGTGCTCAATGATTCAGCACAGGAGAGCTAACCATGCAAACATAGATTCACCTTTACCGGGCCAATATATGCCAACTGTGTGTGTGTGTGTGTGTGTGTGTTTGAAACTGCATCATCGTTACCTTTTCCGTCTGTGCGGCTCTATAATCCGAATCAGCTCCACATGTTATCCAGGTTTGTGTGTGTGTGTGTGTGTGTGTGTGCGTTTTTGTGTGAGTGTTTAGCACAGATCTCGCCCCAGGTGTTTCTCCTTGTGTTGGGCCAGCGGGAGGGATGCGGGGGGTGGGGGGGGGGATTGTGTGTTTGTGCTGCAACCTGTCCTACTCCCCTTCACACACACACGCCCCCACACACATCAAAAGGAGGCGGATGTAGGTCAGTGTCAGAAAACCAGAGAGTTGCAGAAATTCCAATCCCACAATATCCTCTTAGGCTTCTATAGATGAAGAAAACCTGAAAAATCCGAATTACTTGCTCAATCCTGGTGTGATATTCCAAAAGAGAGATCTCAGTTTGAAAAGAAATCACAAATCCACTTTGCTTTAAATCCTATTTATGGCGTTTTGATATGATTCCCTCATGGCTGTATTCAACTTCTCTCTATAGGCGAAGCAGTTCAATTGGCAGAGAATGGGAATCCTGGAGTTGGCGGCGATCTTCACCTCCCCTCCTCACCCCTCCCTCCTCCTTCCCCCCCTTTCTCTTCCACTCCCTTTCTCCTTCTTTTATTCCTGCCCTCACTCACACAGCCATATGTCTTCTTATTTGTGCATCTGGCTTTCTCTCCTATTGCTTCATTCTTTCACACATTCAGTTTTCCCCCCCTCTTTTCTCTCATCCCTCACTTCCTGGGGGGTGATTTCCAGGGTGTGTCACTGGGGCTTTCTGCACTCTATGCGCTGTGATCTGTGTTTGTTCTCCCACTTTGAGTTAGTTCATTGATGACCTTGGAGTTAGGCGCAGAGAGGGAGGTTTGAGAGTAAGCTGCAGGAATAGCTAGAAACCTGCAACAGAGGAGAAACATGGAGAGTGTGAAGAGAAAGAACTGTGTGCACTGCACATGTGTTCCATTAATGCCTCCTTCCATCACACAAACATTAGATTAAGTCCATTATCACTTTTTTGCCTCCTTTTTCTCTTCCACCCATCTGACCTTCTCTCCCCCCCAGCAATCTACATCCATCCCCCTTTCCACGACTGCTGATGTTGATCATTACCTCCTCCCCATACAGCTTCTTTAAATCCCCCACCTTGCCACCCCTCGTTTTTTTTTTCTTCTCCTCTCTGTCTCCCCCCCCCCCCGTCTCTCACCTGTCTGTCAGATAGAATCAATTGTTCGGAGACCCTCTTCACGTCTCTCAGGAGGCTGCACTGGCTTGTTCTTGCTCACACACCCTCTCATGAGCACCATGCACACACACAATCATGCAGCACGTTCGCGCATGCTTAAACACACCACCACCACTACCACCATGCACACATCCACTAAGTAGTCATGCAGTGATACTTTCCTGCAAGCGCACACAGCCTCTGCATTCCTCTCTCGCTCTCTCTTCTAGTCACACACACACACACACACACACACACACACACACACACACACACACAGTCTAATGAAACAACTGGGCTATTGATCAGCACCATGAATGTCAGACAGTTCTAAAGTCTGCCCCCTCCCTCCCACTCACTAGCCTGTCAATCAAACTCCAAAAGCCAACACCTTTAAGAAGACAATCTCATTATCTTGCTCTAAAGCTGTGCACTCACTCTGTTTGTGTGCGTTTCTTCATGAGTGTGTTCCTCAGAGTGTGCATATATGTACATTAGTGCAGCTGCTACACATGCAGCCTCTCTGCCAGATTTGTTTTTCTTCCTGAATCCAACTGAAAATCCCTCATTTTTTGTTCTTTTCATTCCTGTTTATCTGCTTCTCCTCCTCCGGTGTTCACTTTGCTACTTCAAAAGCACAATACAGCTACTTTGTGTCCTTTTATCCATTTCTTAAGTCTTCCTCTAGTTCTTTCATCCTTACCTAACATGTCTTATTTCCCCTGTTTTGCCCTCCGCTAAATGAAAAGGTGGAATTACTAACCTTGTTTTCCGGATCATTCTACCGTGACTTCTGGAACCGTCACATCTCCCGGTCTCCGCGGTTCTCTCTCTAGCTCAGCTCCGTGGAAAAACACCCATCTCTCTCTCTCTCCTCTCTATCTCTATCTTGCACTGTCTATCCCCCCCTCTCTCTCTCTCTCTCTCTCTCTCTCTCTCTCTCCCCTCGGTCTCGACAGCTGCAGCGCTCTGGCTGCCTCCTCTATCGCTCTTCCGTCAGTCTGTAGGCTGATTGAATTTTAAGTCATGTTAATCCCACAGAACAGGTACTGAATGAAGGAAGGGACACTGCGAAAAAGAAGGGAGAGAGAGAGAAAATAACAATGCAGGGAGTAAGCTGCCTTGTATTTTTAGAAATCTCTCCGTCAGGAAGGTTTTCTCCAGTTTGTTTTGCCTCCACCCAGTCACTTCACTTATCCATTATATCCTCTTTCCTTGATTCTTTTGGCTTTCTCTGTCCTTATC
The DNA here is from genome assembly GCF_008315115.2 of Sander lucioperca. Classification (NCBI taxonomy): domain Eukaryota; kingdom Metazoa; phylum Chordata; class Actinopteri; order Perciformes; family Percidae; genus Sander; species Sander lucioperca. The sequence goes on along the minus strand of NC_050189.1, from coordinate 25,615,629 downwards.
AAGGGGAGAAGAGTGTGTGATTCCCGACGCGGAGCAGAAGAGAGGACTGTGATAGAGAGAGAGAGAGAGCGAGAGAGAGAGAGAGAGAGAGCGAGAGAGAGAGAAAATAGGGAAGATGAGGGATTGGAGACAGAGGAGGGGAGGATGAGAAAAGAAGAGGGTAGACTGATAAAGGAGTACCAATAATGGAGGGCAGTAATAGAAAGTAACCAAGTAAATGTAATCAAGTACAGTTTTTAGTTACTTACTTCTGCATTTTATGCAAATTTACATTATTATAGTGTACTTTTAACTCCTCCATTTATTGGACACCTGGAGATTTTGTGTATAAAACGTATAATTAACAACAAATCTCATAAAACACCAAAACCAACATAAACTCCTTGTGTTCTGCCCGTAGACAAAGCCTGATCTAGTTTATTCCTCTGTACCATAGGTTTTGTACCATTGTTATCCAAAAATTATTATAAACACAGCATTGCACTGGGTGAAATGTTCCTCCATTGTAAAGGGGACTTGAAATTTCTTTTAAATCAGTCCCACATACACTGTCCTTCTGCTGTTGTTACCCACCGGCGCACCAAATGCATATTAATTTGCAGCTGAAAATAGTTCCCAACTAGAATGGCACTCTTAGAGCGCAGACCTCCGCCAAGGCCAATGGTGCGTTCACGTACTCCTTCCTTGGATGGTCCCATTTCGCGATTTCAAAGGTCGTTCTTCCGACTTTGGTGTGTCCATGAGCTTTAAGTCGTAATGTGCAAAAAACATGCGCGCTACAAAGAAGACGTGTTGTATTTGGTTTTCTCAGAGCTTCCAGTGTTTGTGTGACAACGAAGGGCAAAGTGAATGGATCAGGCGAGCTATGAAATCTGATCATGAACTAATTATTCCAACACCACATCAGTGTAGCACGAATGCCAAATCTTGCAATGTTAACAAAAGTGAACAGTAATATGTATTTCTACCCTGTGAATTGGATTCCCTCCGGAATTGAATGGGTTCTTCCTTGGCCCAGGCTGAACGCTTCCACCAAGTTTCAGGAAAATCAGGCCAGTAGTTTTTCCATAATCCTGCTCACAGGCAAACCAACAAACAAACAAACCAACCCGAAAACATAACCACCTTGGTGGAGGCAATAAATACAGTATTTACTCCTGTTTCAGTAAAATTTGCTACAGTGCCTGCTGTTAGCCTTCTTTCAAAAATAAAAATTACTGAGCATTTTAAACATTTGGACCAGTTTTTTAAAGCTGTATATCTGCAGTAGGACCAAATTGGCTTGGGCTTGAGTGCCAAAAACAATGCAGGAAAGTCGTAAAGCATTAAGAAGCAGACAAAAGCATGGTTGGTTTTGGTCTTCACATAGAATCTGTCCACAATGGGGGGAAAAAATCAATAAAGGGTTCAATAATACAACAATGCCATATGTGGTGTTGTACAAACGAAGTGACAAAATTAGTTGTGTAAAAAATGAAAAAGAAAAGACCTTGAGAGTAAATTGGAAATTCCTCTGCACACAGTCAACTAGTGAAGTGGCTGCAAATGCCGTATTTTTGTCTCAAAGAAATGTTAGGCGCAGCCGTTGGAAGCATACAGATTCCAGCTTTATCCCAAAAAAATATATATAATTAGAATTAAACACTCTGTAAGGGGCCATTATGCATATTGAATGATTTTACTTTCACTAAATTTTTGTTATAATACTTTTTTACTTTCACTTGAGTCCAATTTTGAATGCAGACTTTTACTTGTAAAGGATCTGAGTACATCTTAACCACAGATGAAGGGTTGGGGGAAGAGATGGAGGAAGAGGAGGAGATAAAAGTATGCTGATATGATGAAGGGAAGCGAAGCTCTTGGTGCCTCGAGCAACTCTGGGCCAGTCCGGGGAGCAGAGGGGGAGCAACGAGAGATAATTAAGAGAGAGTGAGCACATGAGTGGCGACGTGTGAGGGAGGAGAGGTAAAGAAGAGCAACGAGGCCGAGGATCGCTGGGGCGTAAGGGACATAAGTGAGGGAGAGGGGTTAGTGAGGGATAGAAAGGAGGAGTGGATGGAGTGATAGCATGGCGATAGGAACAAGTGTAGCTGATACGACTTCAAACGGTGGCCGGGTGCTTGATTTCCCCGCTGTGCTGATGGCTGCTGGAAATAGGCGTTAAATAGAAAGTGGCTGTTGGTGCGTGCGTGCGTGCGTGTGTCCCATTACTGAGGCAGAACCTCTAACATTGGAAATATGGGATGTTGGAATTAAGTTGTTTCCAACATTCACATACAGTATGTGCATGCCCATTTTGTCAACACAATCACACACTGGAGATGAAACATCATAAATATGGCAAAGGGAGGGCAAGGACAGAGATTTGGTTGTTTTATGGATGAATTGGTTTTTCATGTTACACAATTTTCACCCAGGAAATCATTGATCTTCTAAATCAATCTGTGCTTCCCTTTTTATTTCTACATTTGAAGCATTCACCTCATCTCACTTTCATGCGTCTCCATGCATCTTTTTAAATTTATTTTTGTCCCTCGCTTTCTCCTTCTTTACTCTCACACTATTTTTTTTCCTGCTGTGGGCCAGTGTAATTTTAACCTAGCAAGCCAGACCTCCCTCAAAGCAAGGTCCAGCAAGGAGAGGTTTGATACATAATTTCACCCGAACATATCCCGTTTACATTGCACAGCTTTATGGCTCGTTGCTTCACAATTAATCAAACCTCGAGTGGTTTGGCACCCAGTCCTCTCGTCAGGGAGAGTGACCTTGCTGATTGAAATAAACTAACATGACCTACTGCTGGGTGATGGATGAAGTGAGTTCACCAGTCAGGAGAAAATCTCATTACCGACTGGCTTGTTAGTTAACATGTAAGGAATGTATCCTCCAGTTGAATTCAGGGCGACTCACAGTCAGTTTACCTGTGAATATCATTGAATGTCTTATCCGAACATGCAGCTATGAATCTATAGAGGAAAGGTTAAAGTTGTTGTGTCCTTAGAACATTTCCTGTGACCGCAGATCAATCATGTTCAAGTGAAGCACACAGGGGAAGATCTATTTCTCCCTAGGACTGAGAACTAAAAGAGAGAGAGAGAGATTAGCAGGACCTTTTTTTAGTTCATTCTGAGTTATACTGCTCTTAATCAGATGGAGGGCAGACCTGTTCCGCTTCGGTCAGGCCAAATTAGCCCTCAAAGTGAAAACGGTTGCAGGGGAGTTGGCCTACTGACCCTGGCCTGAACAAATCCATCGACTTTTTTATTTATATATTGCAAATTGGTTCACTGGTCAATTCACTGGTGGTGTCAACAAACAGGAAATATCTAGATGTCAAGTATGTATGTAGTTTACTCAGGTGCATGCTAATCCTTTATTTTCTTCTGATTTTGTTCAGTGAATACAAAGTCCTCGAGTTGCCTCCTGATCTGCTGTATGGGGGGTAACTAATCCTCCTTTTACTCTGTGGAGACTGGCCAAGCAAGGGCTGTGGCTGGTCCTATATTTGTTGAGGCTCGACCACTGTCTCCTTGGGAGGTTGGAGGTTAGTGCCAGGGACCTGTTGAGTGGGTGTCTGACACCAGATGTTTTTTTTTTTTTGGGACATCCTTGGACTCCTTTTCCCAAGCTGATTGGGATTGATTGATTGATTTAAGTCGGCTGATGGGGTTTTCTTCCAAAGTGGTTGTCAAGATGGGAAACGGGCGTTTTCGAACATCCTTTGAGTAAGTGCAACTCATCGTAAATGCAACGTGATATCATGACTTTGCGTAAACATACACGCCACTGTCCTAAAGCCAAGTGGCGTGTTATCTGTACAGATTTTGAGCTATCCAGCAGACGACAGTCTGCTGTTTCACAGCGTAAACATATACGCCACCCGCCACGTGGCGTGTTATCGTGAGGCTACGGTTGGTTTTAACGTCACACGCGGGGGAAAAGAAAAACCGGTTGGGATTAGGAAAAGAAGAACTGGGTTGGGTTTAGGAAAAGAAAAACATGGTAAGGAAAGGAAACTACACACGCGGAAGATGAAAGAAACATCACACGCAGGGCGCGATCCCCGCTGTCCTGGATGAAAGTCCTGTGATTTACCCAGACACCACCCCAACCAACCTCCCTACGTGGATTTTCGCCCTTTCATACTACTCTCTACGGCGTCAATTCACACGCAATCGCAAGGTAATGTAAGTAAATAGAAGCCAAACGGCATTGATAAACACGCTGAAAAGCGAGTGTGCATCTTCATAACACGCCAATTAACGGCATACCAATTGGCGTGTCATACATACGCCACTTAATGAGATCAGTCTGGGATGTGTGTGTGAGTAACAGTGTATGTAACAAACATAACTTTTGTAACGCCATGCTATGAACTACTACAAACTACTATTTCTAGTCATAGTTCCATTATCTTTATTGTGACTATTATTGCCACTGTTCATCACACCCTCAACCGGCACCGTCAGACACCACCTACGAAGAGCCTGGGTCTGTCCAAGGTTTCTCCCTAAAAGGAAGTTTTTCTTCGCCACTGAGTGGGGTCTAGACCTACTCTATCTGTAAAGTGTCTTGAGATAATTGGTGTTATGATTTGATACTATAAATTGAATTTAGAAGCTAAACTTTAGCTTCATAGTGATTGCTTCATTTTAAATCTAATGTGCTGGAGTCAACAGTGGGAATGCCTAACAGATTCCATGGCCACAGTTTGCTTTACTTTTATTTGAAGACTGGAAGGAAACAGCTGAAGTAGTTTTTCTGAATGTTGTTTACCAACAAGCAGAAAACAAACAGCTATTGCAGAGGTGTGAGCAGCTTAGGAGCCTTGTCAGCAGCATAATGTATACTAGTGTGTGTCCGTGACAGAGAGATGGCTGAGATATTGTGGAATTTAAATCTTCAATAAAAAAACAAAAAAACAGCCTAAATAAACCAAGTCTGCACCTCTCCATCACTTCATGTTTTTGTCATTTAGCTGGTTTGTCATCAAGTGAGGACATTATTTTGTGTATAAATGAGTCACGGTGAGTTGTATGACACGGTGGCTAAATATAAGCAACAAATGCACTCAGTGAGCACCTGTCCACAGAAACATGTCACACACACACACACACACACACACACACATACACACGGCTCAAACATTCCACACAATCTCTTTGGAAGCAACACACAGAGCATGATTGCACAATTGCAAACAGTAATATCACACAAATCAGAACATGGCCAGCACGCTCTGCAGTTAGACACACACCTCTTACAAGGCTAAATAAAACGCGCACACACACTTGCGCAGCTGTGATGTCGGGTAAATGGTGTGGAGGTTTAGATCGAAGGGCAGATCCCCGTCTATTTGTCTCAATCTAGCGATAATGAGAGACAAGGACAGTCACACACACACACTGCATTAAGAATAGTGTCTCCAAATGATTTTCCAGTTACTGCCGGCAGACTGTTTTACCAGCCATCGGCAGCAGTCAATGACGTACGAGAAAAAACATGTTGGGCCTCATTTCTTTGTATTGCTCTAAGTGTAAAACCTTGACAAATACACTCAAGTCGTAAAGACACGGGGCTGAAATGACTTCAGGGATATGTTGGTTAGAGAGAAGAATCAAATATGCAAGCAAAGTGTTTCCAAGAACGAGTTGCTTTAATGCACTATGTGCTACTGAAATTTACATTGGAAATAAGAAACAATGGTTTAGAGGCAACTAATAAAACTTTGTGTGTGCGTTGGGCTACAGAAAAGCATTGGAACAGAAATGCAATGGGCTGTGCAGAAGAAACAAGGCTGTTAAATGTTGAAATACAAAGCTGGGAAGTGCAAATGAAAAGATAGCAAATTAGATTATGTTTGTTGATTGTTTTCATCTGAAATATGCTGCAGTTTCTTGGCATTAGTTCTGTTAGAAACGCAGGGCTATGTGCAGGGGTGTGTCTGTGTATAAAAGAGAGAAACGGAGTACATTGACACATTTACATGCATATAATTATCAGATTATAGCTAATAATAAGGGTGAAGCGCTGAAGATTCTTTTATAGCTTGCATAATGAACTGTTCCAATACCCCGGTTTCTGTGCTACAATGCATACTTTTTTTCTGTTGTCATAATTCTATGGTTAATAGATGCTATCTGTTTGGGCACTGCAGTAAAATTCTGCTTTGAGTTAAGATCATTGAGCATGTTTAGAGATATTTTCCCCCAAAGAAAGATGTGCCACTCTGTCACTGTAAATTGCACTTGGAGTGGAGTTTGTTTGTAGTCTAGAGAGTGCTCCTCAAGACAACGCTGTGGAAGAGCAGACTAAAGTATCTCACCAGCTGACATTTTTGGCTTGTCATCAAGCAGTTGGAGTTCCATGTCAATATAGAGTCATAGCTGGGTTAACGTGTTTAAATATTGCATCTAAAATTGCACCGTTATTAAGCTTATTCTGACTATGAGAATAATTACATTAACAGAATCCGAGCATGTTGTTTACATGATCTCCACCACATTAATCGCATTACGACTGGATTATTGGCTGTGCTAGTAAACGTAGCTAATAGACCTTTCTCACAGCAGGACATTTTGACTTGTTAAATGCAGGTGTAACTAATAACGTTAATAAATGACTGCATTCAGGTTCGGTGTGCCAGAACCCTGGTTTTGCTCACGCTGGCTTACTGGCATGGCTTACTTGCACGATGGACTGGAGCATCATTAAATGGAATGGCCATTTTCAGCACCACGGTCAGGGCACCTCATGATAAGAAAACACACACACACACACACACACACACACACACACACACACACAGTAGGAGGAGCAGGAGTCTCGATCAAGCATTTGAAAAAGGAAATGTGAAAACCTATAAATACTGACTAGAAAATCACAGGCAAACATGATAACGCTATAAAACATTCAAATAAATAATGCATGATGTTCTGTGCTGAGAAAATCTAGACAGTTATAGTACATTCTGTAAATAAGAGGCCCATATTAGTCATTTTGTGTTCTGTGCTCTACTAGTTCCTGAAAACGGTTGTTTTAGGATTAAAGGTGTCATGTTGAGCTATATATGGAAGGAAAGGCTTAAGAAGGTCTTGTTGGTTGAGTCAACATGTCTGTATTGGTGGTCCAGTGATCTTTGCTCAATATCTATTAGTGCGGCATGGATGAATCACCTTATTACTTCTGACAGTAGTCTTCCATACAGAGAGCCTGTTAGATGAGATACTTTGATGATGGTAAATGGAAACCGCAAGGGACGTGCTGCTTTACTTTGATCTCTAATAAGCAACATGATGTGACTCACTGAATCCTGTTTGGCGTGCCCTTGTAGTCTGTCACCTAATGTAACCCCAAGGTAGTTATGACATAAATGGTTTGTTTTAATGCAATAGGAACATAGCTAAGCAAGAGGATATGAGCAGAACCTGATATCCTTTCAAAATGTCAGTTTTATTGAAAATAAAACAATGTACTTACTGCACAATTTGGCCTTAATTTCTACAAAGTGCAAAATAAAATGTGGGCTGCTGTGTTAGGGAGAATGATGTGAAGTTATTGACTGGACTAACTCTAACTCTAGCCTTTTCTAAGATTTCTATGAATTGTCATCCAATTTTACACTTTTACCTTCTTTTTTCAGCTGTATTTGCTTTGTAACTGCTTACCAAGAATGTACCAGTAACATATTCGACCATATTTGACCTGACTATCATGCTACTCATGATGTGTCTTTGTGTTTCTTGTGTTATTAATGAACATCTGCTCTAGTGTGGGAAAGCATTTGTTATTGAGACTGTTGACACTTCGAGAACATTTTGCAACATTCGCAGCCCAAACCTGACACGAGAACGTGTTTGAAGTGATACAGTGCTCGCTAATTAGACTGGGGAAGAGTTGTTTAGTGTGCCGCTTCAGTATTTCTATAGGACTTGAAATTGAAAGTCACATCTTTAGAGTTCATCTCTAGCGCTATGGTTGCCTTCATTTTGCTTCATTGTTTGCTGTTTATTTTCCCAGTACTGCACCTTTAGGGTTTATATACCTTTGGTCTGCTTTTTTTTTGTTTTCGCACCTCAATTGATTTCTGTTTTTTATTATACCTCATACATAAAACCAGACAGCTACTGCATGTTGGTCTTTACAGAGAATACCACAGCTCTTCTTCTTTTTTAAACTATGACTCTGGGTCCAAAATGAGTCACGGGCATTGTTGGGAGGATGCCAGGTAGAAGTAATTAGATGTCAAAGATGAGCAGTCTGATAATGAATGGTAATATATGTAAATGATGTACCTGAAGTGAGATAAAAGTAAGGTTTTAGGCCGAAATGTTATAATAGTTGTGCGTATCGTGTAACAGTAGTGGATCAGGAGTTTGGGTTTTAGTTTATTATAGCCAACATTAGTCTGTAATGTGGGGTGGCAGTAGCTCAGTCTATAGCTCAGTCACTGGTTCAATTCCCTATATGGACCAAAGTGCACTGCCAAGGTGCTCTTGAGCAAGGCACCAAACCCCCAACTGCTCGGGGCGCCTGTCCACCGACAACTGCAGCCCCCTCACTCTGACATCTCTCCATTGGTGCATATATAGGTACTGAGCATGTGTGTGTATTTCAGGCCTGTGTGTAATGTGTGTTCTAACAACAGAGTGATCACATTGTAATTTTCCTTGCGGGATTAATAAAGCATAAATTATACTATTATTATTATTATTATTATTATTATTATTATTATTATTATTATTATTATTATTATAAAATGGGTATTATCCTTGCTTGAGTTTTGTTGCCGGTTAATAGAAATAGAAAGTTATATGTAGGTGTTATCCAACCTGGTGTCTACACACACTGAGAGGTCTCACAGCAAGACCGGAATGGATTCCTGAGTTAAAAACATTTTCAAAAATGTTATCATGCTGTGAGTTTGTTCATCACACGACTCGGTGGTGAATTAGCATTCATAGCACATCAGTGTGACCCGCTGCTGAGCAACCTTTCTACGGTTGACCAAAAGAACCGCCATGAGAACTTATCATGAGAAGCTTTCATCAAAAGCCACTGCCTGAAGGGCATCTGCTGACAATAAATAGTCAGAAATAGTGGACTAAAATGATTTGGCATATATATATAAAATTAAATCCATCATACTGCCATTAGTTTGGAGCCTGAAATGTGTTCTTCTCCCTAAAAGATCATCTGTATAGCAGATCGTCTGCTTTTTTCTGTTGTAGAATATCAGTTTATACTATAATTTTAGACCAAATTGGCTCCAGTTTTACTTCTGTTGCGGGTCTATGTGATAGAGGGTAATAATAGTGTTTACTGAGCTGGGATCCCAAAGTGAAACTATAAATTCCAATGTTTTCCTCAGGCTCTATCAGGTTGAAGATCTCTGTTTTTTCTCAAAAGCTCTGCGGGAGCTGGGGTCGGTGGTTTGAAAGTTTTTGTTTTGTTTTTTGGGTTGGTTTTCAGGAATATGAATTAATATGTTGCTGCATCATAGAAATAAGGTGTCTAGATGCCCGAATTGTTTGTTGTTATGCCAGGTGTTTGATACCACGTGTTAATGCATTACAGGACTACATGTGGTCTGATTACTCAAATGAAAAACATGGTTGAATTTTGTACCCGTTTTGCAACATGAGAGTGAGACGATCATTCACAAGTTTGAGTATAATTAACACAGAAGACCAACCACCTGCTGGCAGGGTCTGAGACGACTCACTCTGTGGGTTTGAAGTGCATCACGAGTCATTTAATGCGTCACAGGCATACTGCTTAAGGATTCCCAAAATACCACAAAGTAGCTATCTGATTTAATAAGCCTGCATCTCAGAAAGGCCTTTTAGGTCATTCAGCACCACATTTCTTGAGAGCAGGTGAGTCTGAGTCACACTGTTTGAGGATGACACATCACATATTTGTTATGATTCCTGGTGTCATCTTGCATAGTTGTTTTAAAGATTATTTGAAATATCACGTGTCATTTTGTTGACCCCTCAAATTCATGTAAAGCATTTCATGGGTCATTCTGTATCAAGAAATGTACCTTTGTTGTAGTCCCCAGAGAACAGTGTGAACTTACTAACCCCTGTAAATTGCCAACTGGGACATGTAAGTGGTTAAAGCTATATAATAGCTTTATTTCAGAGCACTTGAGGGCAGACTGTCAGTCAAAACACAACATATTTTGTAGCTACAAAGCATTTGCTTTTTAGACCTGACAAATTGACTAGTGCGTTTACAGTAAATGTGTTCTCTCTAAGGTGGCAAATTGGTGAGTTTAGAGAAGAATCTTTGCTCTTTGGCTGCAACTGACTGAAAAATATTTACTGTTCATGCTTTAGATCTAAAAATATTGTTCTCCTATTGCAAGCTGCAGTTATGTGAGCGATATATTGACATGAGTGCAATAGCTGTCTTTGTCTAGAATGTCTAGCAAGTTCAGCACCATGGACAGTGTCCTTTTCAACTCAGAGAGGCAACTGAGACACACTGACATATCTCACAGCATCCTCCTACAGTTCCTTTCCCTAGATTTCTGAAGTGTTTCTGAATTAAATAAGGCATCATAGCAGTATTAACATGGACTGTGTCTTATGAAACCTCAGGTACACAGATTCATGCAGAGACACACATGCAAAGCCGTCATCCCAGAAAGAGATTGCCTTTGTCAATTTTATTTCTTCATATTTTGGCAGATTCCTTCATATGCGCTTATTTACAATTGTAATATATCTGGCCACAGCTCCCCTGATGAACTCCAAGGTGAACATTTCTCTTTCTCAGTTATTACTGGAAAGATCACCAATCAGACTTTTATATTTCACTGAGGAAAAAGCCCCTTGGCGAATGTCAAACACTGATTCCAGATTTGTAGGCGCAGCCATGAAATAGACATGCGCAAATCTGTTATCTGTGTAATGGGACTGGTAGTGAGACAGGGGTGAGGACTGTGTGAGAGAGATGAGAAGTATGCAGACCGCTGCTGCTTTTCCTTTTGGCATTAAAACATATTTTCAGTTATTTCATGCTTGTAAGGGCCACTGGAATTGGATGAAGCTGGTTGTCATGGTGAATAGTTATTGGTTACTTTAAGCAAGCAGAAAGCTGTAAGAAATAAAGAGGAAAACAAATTAGAGAGCAGAAAAAACTGAGCGGAGAATTAAAGCATGGCCTTGGGAGTTATGGGGATGAAGGGGTTAGACATGATCACAGTTGTTTGTCACATCAGCACAGACTGTGATCATCAGTTGCTGTCGCCTTGACCTGCTCATTCTTCCTCTGGACACAAACGGATGGAGTCACGCACAAATAAGGGCGCAAAGACGACAGTGGAAACAAACATTGACTGGCCTGCTGGCCATCTAACAAACCAATAAGTAGTGGACCGCAGCAAAGTCATTAACGGCCAACTGAGACCAAAAAACATTGTGGCCATGACACGGAGTCACTGTGTGTGTGTGTGTGTGTGTGTGTGTGTGGGTGGCCACTTTTTTCTTTTCTTTCATCCACATTTGTGCTTTTTTCTTAATGTGCATTTCAAGTCTTGTCTACTATTATAAATATTAGTTTTGTATGTGTTTGCTTGCTGCTGCATTTAGGCTGCTGAAAAAGACAGGTGTGTCTGTGTGTGTGTGTTTATTTTGTCTGTCTTGTCTGCTTGAGTAAATTTGTAGCTAATGTAAGTGTGAGAGGTGTGTGTGTGTGTGTCTGGGCCAGTGGTTAAGGAGTGACGGATGGGGATAGGGTAGACAGAGGAGGAGAGGAGTGAAAAGACGAATGACCTGACAGCTCCCCTATTCAACTCCTAATCACTAAGGGAGCGTGGAGGCTGTGTGTGACAGAGAGATGCAGTGGTTGTGTTGGGGGAAGACAGAGATCAGGTTGTGTGTTGTGCATTTGTGTGTAATGCTGAGCACCGTTTTGAAATGTTTCAAAACTCATAATCTGCACCTGTACTGTCTCTTGATACTTTTTGTATCCTGTCTTGTATAAAGCAACTCTATATTTGCCTTTAGAAATGCACAAAACAATCTGTGAGGGAGAAAGGAAAATTGATCACTAAAAATGCTGAGATACGATGATGTATTCAGACTGAAATGGTGTCAGTCCAGATATTTTCTGAAGAGTTGGGTCTAACGTCTGCATTACACGCTGATCTTTACCAGGAGCAAGAACAGAACAGCCGTGTTTACAAGGGACCTTTGGGTGAGGGTGTATCCAGGTGAGCTGTAGATCAGAGACACCCTGCCAACACAGGATTTCACCAAGCGTGTTCTTGGCTTTATAGGCGAGCATCTGGATGTGAAACCTAATGTGAACCAATACAAGGAGCCAGTGGAGGGAGTGCAGGAGCAAAGGAACATCCTGAGTTTCTGGGTTCAGTTAGACAAAACTGATACCATTCACAGCTAAATGCAAGCCCACGTTGCAGAATTGTCAGTTGTCTAAGGGTTGTCACTTCATAGCATCAGGTCTGTGTTACGACTGTGGGCTTGTTTTTTTCTTGCTTTTAAGTTAGGGTGGTGAATACTTATTTTCTCTTGGCTCTCAGTTAACTTTGTTTGTTTAATGTTATCCTTAGCCATTCCTAGTTACATCTATTTTATCACATTTGAATAATATCTGTCTTCGTGGCTGCTGGGAACCTGGGGAAGATGGGTCTTTTTTATGTTTTTTATCGCCCACCCTAAGACAGGGCATTATATCAACATCAACGTAGTGGATAACTTCTTACAGCAGACTTTACATGAGATTTTGAAACTTGTTTGTGTGCCGTCTTTAAAGGTACAATATGTAACATTTCTGCATTCAAATGTCTAAAAATGCTATACCTATGTTATATATTTTGAGTTACGTACTTACACTATCCTAAATGTTTCCAACAACTTCAAACTCAGAGAAATCTGTTATTTTATTTTAATGACACGGTCCGTTTCATTTAGTCGCCTGTCAGTGGCGTCATATAACCTTTGACCCCTCAAAACACGGCACTTAGATGATACGTTCGAGAGTAATCTTAAATCATACAATCTCACAGAAAGACTAACACTCAGTAACTGTTATACAGCTTGCTTTCTGCCACACAGCATCATTTTGTCATTGATTACATGCCACTTACAACACAGTAAAACAGCAGAGATCTTATTTATTGATACACTTCAATATCGATTGATCCAGCTTAACGTAATGTGCTACGTTGACAAGTAGTAACGTTAGCGTTAGCTCATGCTAATGCTCGGTGGGGAACGTTACAACATTGTTCAACGTGTTCATGAAGTTATTTTAAGTATAATTGTTTTGATCAAGGTAAAGTTACCGTTACACAGCCCTGGGCTAACCCACAATTACGTTCGCCAGCTAACGTTAGCTAGCTGTATAGATAGAAGACAAATCTAATGCTAATTTAGCCAGCTATCCCAACCTGTTTTTTCTGCCTAACTCCCCACCGCTAAGGGACTAGTGCAGTCAAGATGAGAGCGGACAACAGCTCCGGGGACACGACACATCCACAGTTAGCCAGCAACCAGCCACTCTTATAAACTTACAGCAATCCGAACCCAGCCAGCACAAACTCCAGCACCGGTTGATAACGATGCTAAAGGCAGTAACAGAAGGTTTTATGTTCCGTTGGGGAAACAGACCATATCGCCCCAGGCATCCGAGTCTGGCTGGCCACGGTGTTGTGCTGAAATTCTCCCCCCTTTAGCGGTCTTCTTTAGCTGTGAAGTAAGTCTCTCAGCGTATCCTTGGCCGGTATATCCGGGGCCGCGGCTCAGCACCAGAGATACTCTGCGGTTAGCCCCAGCCGCAAAGTAGCTAAGTCTCTCAGAGGTGTTGAGTAACATTACAACAAACCCTTTTCCCCCTGGTGCTGAAAACATCCAAAAAGTGAAACTGAGGTAAAATATAACAACGTTAGCTACCAACAAAAATCGAATCAAGAAAACGTAATTATGTGGGGGAAACTGCAGCTATTTTATCAGAATGAAATTAATAGACGTTACTAAACGCAACAAGGATACAACTGTAATGGATAAACCTATCCGTGAACAGATCTATTTTAATGGGCAATTGTATTAAACTACAACTCCCATAATACCACTATACAATCAATCAAAAGTCCGTGTTTACATCCATTGTTTTGATTGAGAGACCTCTAGGGCAGAAAATTACAAATTGTACGTTAAGTGATGTTGCACACTGTGAAGCCACAATTAAACAGGGCAGATCCGCTGTTTAAATTTTGCGCAACCATACGTGACTGTTGCAAAATAACCACAGAAACCTTCATGCTTATGTGCCCTTAAACATGTTTTGAATAATTATTCTACTATTCCTACCAGTCCTTGCCCATTGTCTCCAACAGGTAACCGGGGCAACAACTGTGGGCATGATCATCTTTTTAACAAGTCCGGTCAACATGTGGCCTGGATCTCTGCATTTTTTGATTACAATATAGGGACTGTAGAAGTGTGAGCAACATGATGTGATAGAGATTGTTCAGGTTACATGTTATATGGTGTTTCCACAAACAGTGTAATTTTAAAAACCTCAATTTATTAGTGGATTATTACCAGAATCACGTTTATGTTGCAATATGAAAATTAGGCAGGCAGCTATTTAGTTTCCAGATTGTCAGCAGTTTTGCATGTAAAGCAGTCAGATCTAACTGAAGTACACTTTAAAAATCATTTCAGATATAAAGCAATATAACATGAATAACATTTTGAATTCTACTTTCTTTGCATATACTGTATAACACTACAGTGGCATTTAACTGCATATTCTATGGTGTTTGTATGGATCATTGTGGTGAGAAATAAAAGCATGTACTATTGGGCACAAAAAAAAGGTGAATTCAGTTTAAAAAGGGTCATCACCTGCTTATAATGGTACATTTTAGGAGCTGTATTTATATTTTAAAAAATAAAAGCGCCCCTCTGTCTTCACTTTTTCTATCACCACAAGCTCATCTTCTACATCACATTTGCAGAGAGATGTGGCCCCAGTGAAATTTGACATGATGCAGGGAAAGGTTTGAGCGTGGCCCTGACCCAGATCTCCCATGTTTTTACTTTAACTTCCAGAGTCAGCCCAAAGGTTTCTTAGACCAACTTGCTGTTTTTGAAAAAAAAAAGCAAAATATGTGAGTATGTGTGGGACGATGATACGTCCGAAATGATGGAGGTCTTGCTATTTTTCTCCTCAGGTTGTTATCCTTACAGTAATTTGGAGCACATAATTGCATAAGTAAAGGGGGTTGCACAACAGAAAGTGTTGAGTCCCGATTAGTGTCGGTAAAGGAGCAGACTTGACTCCAGGCTTGAATATAAAATATAACTTTATATTAGCGCTCTCAAAGCGAAGGCAAACGTAGAGGATATGTGTGATTAGGAAAAACATGGCAGGTGTAAATGTACACATTACAGAATTTGATTTAATCTGTTAAACCACCTTCACATTATAATTTGAGTCTAGGTGTAAACCCCTTTTGGTCCTTACATTAGTGACAGATTATGGAACAATGACCACATGCAGAGCAGCTCCAAACATGACTCAACATTTAATTTTCCCTCTGAGTTGTGTTGAGGAAAAACTCAGGAGCAGCACAACTCATTTCACGTACATGAAAAAGGTTCGGGAGACCTTGATGAATTACACAGAAGCATTTAGTGAACTAGGGCTGCAACTTAAAGATATTCAGTTTACTGTCACAGAGGAGAGACGAAACTAGAAAAAATATTCACATTTAAGAAGCTGCAATCAAAGAATTTGTTACTTTTGTCGTAAAAAATTACTCAAACCGACTAATCGATTATCAAAATAGTTGGCGATTAATTTAAAAGTTGACAACTAATCGATTAATCTTTGCAGCTCTACAATGAACACTCAATTGAGGAGACAACTAAGCAGGCAGTAGAGTTTAACCATGATGTGTTATTGTGCAGTGCCGTCCCAACTCTCTGAAGTTCCTGTCCTCCTGAGGGTGTATTTAAACTCATGCTGGAGGTGTTACATTTAGCTGAACCATCAAGGTAAACAATGATATTGCAGGCGCCGTAGACACAGATGCTGAAGCCTAGTTCAGCCTAGCTCTCTCTCTGTGGGATGTATGCAAAAGTGTGGCAGGCCCACCGACCTCCAAAAGGAGACAGTCCTGAGACAAAACATTCCCTTATTCCCCCATGCATTCCGCCATGCAGCTATCTAGAGAGACGGACTAATTATACATTACAGGTTTGGTTATAACCTAGAGAGACTGGCCTAATATTGTTGTCCCCTGACCTGTGACCTATGAATGACCTGATCTTGTCTAAGCTTTTCCTTAGTCTCATCATAACACAACATGGTGTTTCTGGACACTACAAGTTGTAAAATGTTTATTACTCAGAAACGTTTGGAGCAGTCTGGACTGTAACACCTGGTTGTTTTAGTTTCAACAAAAATACATAAAATAACAGGTTGTGTCTCCCCCCCCCCAAAAAAAAAAAAAAAAAAAAAAAGATTTCCAGACTGCATTTTACTGTCAGGTGTAAATTCTGTCTGTATTAACATTTGGATGTTGGATGTCAATGTTGGCTGCCCTTCTGAAGCAAACATGCAAGAAATAGTGTAAGTATTTTTAGCACATTGCTTTTTGTTAATGTCAAATTTAAATAAAGTAAAACAAAGTGAAACTACAAATGTGTAGCCAACAAGCCAGATGCCCTGCAACCAGAGTCAATTTGTTTTAAGGTGGTGTTATGTTGAGCTGAGGTGTTTGCAGTCAAGCCAACAGCCCGGGACATCAATACCTAGCTCACTACATTGCTTTGGCAATCACCAGTAGGGCTGATTGCAACAAGAGCAATAACGACCAGCTGTGAGCAGAGTGACAATAAAACAGACCTCCCAACGATAAACAGAGCACTGTGGGAATAAAAGTGGAGATGGTCAGAACCCGATGTCATTTTTTTGGAGGAAAAGTAGAAAAGTACAGAGATTTTCTTTGCACCAGAACGAGTAGAGGGAGTGACTTCTGATACTGTGCCTTGTGTGTGTGAGTTAAATTGTTAGAGCGTGGGCGTGTGTAAACGAGAGCCAGTGCAAGCATCAATTCACATTTAGACATTTATTTTGCCACTAAAACTAATGCAGTACTCAAAGGTGTGTTGTATGTGCTCGTGTTTGCTCATTTGGGAGCAGGAGCCACAATAATCACTGGCATTTGTGTGTGTGTTTTGCATGCTGTGTGCATAGCTCTGAGAGCTGAAGCCAAGCAGGGGTTTACAAGGGGGCATCTAAATCAGGATAGGGCTGCTGTCGTTCGTGTGTGTGTGTGTGTGTGTGTGAGTGTGAGCTGGATGAAGACTGAGAGAAAAATGCTGAAGAGATACTGAGTGGGGGAAAGGGAGAGGCGTAGGCGTGTGTGTCTTTTCAAAGTGTGTGTTTCACATCATTAGGGGAAACATGGAGAAAAGAGTGAAGGGACTGCGTATGTGTTAGTGTACGTGGTAGCCACAGGCTTCCAGAGCAGCTTTATAATGAACACATTGATCTGGTACAGCAGAGAGGAAAGGGACAAACCTCCATGTATTAATGGTGTCTGTCGTTCCCTCTCCATTATTTTTAAGTCTTTCATTAATAGTGGCTGTTTGTGTTATTTATCTCTCATTCCCTATCTCTGCCTCTCCACGATTTTTTTATTTTATTTATACCTTTGGATTGCTTTTACCCCCTTATGCTCACTAATTAAGTTTGTTTACACTTACACATTAAATAATAGATGAAGATATCAAACATAGAAAAATGAGGGAGAATTTCAAACTTGCAGGTAAAACGTCGAAATGTTCCCTGGCCTAATAATAAAACACCTCGAAAGAAGGTAACAACAAATACAAATCAGAACTTTTTTGAACTACCTTACACCTTGTCCAAATGGGGAAACTATTGGCTGTCAGTAAAGAATATGGTATACATGAAATATCAGAGATACAGAGAAATGGTTCAACATTTGGGGAAATGCGTTCATTTCCTTTCTTGCCAAGAGTTACATGAGAAGATTGATACCTTTCAAGTCTGTACGGTAAATATGATGCTACTCCCAATAGGTGGTTAGTTTAGCTTAGCTTAGCATAAAGTCTGGAAATAGGGAAACGGAACCTTTCCCATACCAGCACTTTGCACTTTCGTATGGATTGATCAAACAAGATGTAATGTGTTAATTGGCAAGCTTTAAGGTGCTGGGAGGCAGTTTTTGTTACATCTGGACAGACTAGCAATTACCTCATGTCTCTAGTCTTAGTGTCAGCTAGACTCGCTTTGCCAGACCTTCCTCCATAGCACTGCGTAGGAGGGTCTGGCTAGTCCACACAGCATTCCGGGATGGGAGAAAAAACATGCTATGGTTTATTGGTATTTCTTCAAACCAATCCCAATCGTCTTGGGCGGCGCTAAGCACCGAGCGGAGCAACAGTGCCGCTGCAAAATAGCCTCGGGAAGAAACTTTTTTTTGGTGGAACGTGTACGTTCAAAGGTTGTTTTAGTCGTGCAACAGAAAACTCAGATTGGACAGATAGTCTAGCTAGCTGTCTGGATTTACCCTGCAGAGATCTGAGGAGCAGTTAACCATAGTCCTCATAAATCCACCGGGGTTTAGAATTACAACATAAAGAAAGTGGAAGGTAACGGGACATCCGGCCTAAAATGAGGGACATCCGGCAGAATTTCCGGCAGCAACGGAGCAATCCCGGAAATGGAATGTCGTCGATATAGACTAGGTGTCAGCTAAACCTAACCAGCTTGCTTTGCCATTCTGCATTTGGATGAAGTCAGAGCTTCAATTCTGATCGTAAAGAAATGGACAATACATCCAGATTTAATATGGCTGCTTGTATTCTTTAAGGACAAGGGCTTGTATTGCAGCAGCATATAGGCCTATTGCAATACAGGTATGTTGGCGGATACTATTAATGGAAGAAAATAAAGATGTCCACAGGTTTCTGAAGTCATGTTGCAGTTATAGCATCAGGCAGAAATCCCCAATCTCTTTCTCCTCTCCAGGTCTTCTCCCTGTAGCAGGAGGCTGAGGATACTTACCTTTTGTGTGCATTTGCAAAAAATTGTACCTCAGAAAATGAAACCCTGGAATAACATTTACATTTTTTTTCTCTCAATTTCTCAGTTTCCCTACTCCTAATAAAAACGTAGATGTATACTGGATACATCTCATGTTGGCTCTATTGGTATGACCAACATGTTCTTTATTAGCCCCAGCACACTAATTTCTCCGCTGCAACTCCCTCCCTCTCAGTGCTGTTAATGAGGCATGTGTAAGTGCGGTTTTGTTTATTGCTCAACTCCCTTCACCCAATTATGGGATTCCTGACTGATTTGGCTTCCGTAATTATTTGAAGTCACTCTGGGTTTGACTGTCATCTAAACGCCCAAAGTGCGGTTGTAAATTCGGTCCATCTGTGGGTTATGTTTGTGTGTGCAGTTTGTATCCTCACGCCTCCGTGATCGAGATCTATCTATAGACTATATATAGGCGGTGAGGTGGATGTTGCATTTCTGGGTTTAGAGAAAGGGCGCTGCTTCATACTCAATACCCAGGAGGTCCTTGAGGACTCTGCTTCTCTCTTGGTTCTGAGCTCTGGTTGGTTGGTTGTGCATTTATAAAAAAAAAAAACAAAAAAAAAAGGATAATTGGATTTGGGGTCATGAGTGGCAGGGGTTCACTTCTTTTTAAATGCCATTTATGACTCACTTTTGAGTCATATGCAAAGACATTTTTAGCAACAATAATCTTTTCACACAGTTTTCATTCCTTCAGTCTACCTTCCCTTGGGGACATTAAACAGCCATAAACACATCTAAAGCCGCTCCAAGACCATATTACCATATTCTCTTTTCACTGATTCCCTGCAATAACATTTCAGTTTTTCTTTCTACTAATCTCTCTCCCCCTTCCATTTTTTTCTGTCAATCTCCCTCCTCTTTTACCCGCCCTTTCACTTTCTCCGCCTCTTACATCAATTCAAAGCGGTCTACTACCCCCATTAAGACGGGTTTACAAGAGTGAAAATAAAGCAACAAATCTAGGAATGAAATTAACTCCCAACAATTACATCTCTTTCCTCGCTCTTCTCTCTCATTCACTCTCCCTCCCTTTGTTAATCTAGAGAGTGTAATTGGCGTGATAACACTTGTTATGCAAACAAACAACAAAATAGAAAGGGAATGTGATTGCTTTCAACAGTTGACTTTCTCCCTCTGCTCTGTGTGTGTGTGTGAAGCTGAGATTGTGCACTGTTTAGCCTACTCTGTGATTTGCTGCCTGTATTTGTTTTTACCAACGCGTTGTGTGCCCTTTCACAAATGCCTGTTTAACACCCAGCTCTTAAGCGAGTTGTTGCCTTCAAAAGAACCGCTCTCTTTTCGTTCAAGTGGTTCATTTGCAGAATAGGACTGAGTGATTGCTTTCTTGACTGTCTCGTCTCTCTATACTTTGCATTTAGATTTTGCGTGTGGTTACATCTACCTCAGTACACTTACAAACCCTTTGTGTTTATTAAAGAATACAATTAAATTAAAAGCCTCCTCTCTGTTTTTTTATCTGTCTCTCCATCTCTAGACCAACATCCCGTTCCTCCAGAATGTTTTTGCCAACCACCAGTTCCTCCACTCCACCGTGGACACCCAGTTCATCGACGAGAACCAGGAACTCTTCAACCTCAAACCCACTCAGAACCGAGCCCAGAAACTACTGCACTACCTGGGTCAGTGTACGCACGCACACACACATGCACACACACGCACGCACACACTATGAAGGTAAATATGTTGCAAAATGTGAGAGCTTGTAGAATACGATGTGAGAACTTGCAGAACAAAAAATCTGAACTTGTATGGTAAAATTTGCAGGGCGCCTGGGTAGCTCACATGGTAGAGCGGGCGCCCATATGCAGAGGCTCAGTCCATGACGCAGCGGCTCAGGGTTCGAGTCCGACCTGTCGCCTTTTGCTGCATGTCTTCCCCCTCTCTCCCCCCCTTTCCTGTCTACAGCTGTCCTGTCTATTAAAGGCTAAAATGCCCCAAAAAATATCTTAAATAAACAAAAACAAATTGCACTTGTAAAAAATATTCACACACGTGATCTGAATTTGAAGTCACAGAAAGAAAAGAAGAACACGAGAGCTTGTAAAAAAAAAAATCTGAACTTGTACGTTGATATTTGCGCTCGTAGAAAATGTTCACACACCTGTACTCTGAATGTGAAGTCAAAAAAAAAATATTCACAAATGTGTAGATTGATTTTTTTTACTCCGGTCCACTCTTCATCACAACCACAACTCAGTGATTACAACCTCTTGAATCTGTCACTGCAACTTCACATATGTGCTTTCTCGTATCGCAAAGTGCTGAATCTGCGCGCTTCTTGCGATAAATTTGGTGCAAAACTAATTTGTACCTGTGGACTGTGGAGAGGCTGTGGAGCTCTCAGCGAACAGCACGGAGAAAGCAGGGTTTCTATCACCAGATGAGGGACAACCCTGTCCGGCTTATCTAATGTAGCATGGAAGCTTGGTGGAATTAGCAAGCTAGCGTTAGCTAACTAACCAGCCAGCCTGCTTTTAAATAAATACCATTATCATTATCTAAACACGTTTTAAGTCCAACTGAAACACTGGATAGGCAAAAAAACTGAAAAACCTTCATCACACGCACACACGAACGTGCACACAAGCACACACACACTCAAATGTTGTGACATTACAGCTGTGTTTCTGACTGCCTTAACATTCAATAGTAAGTTTGGGCTGTTGATGTTTCAAACTGTTATGTTATATTTAGTACACTTAGGCCTATATACACAGTCAGCAGTGATTATAAGGTTAATGGCTCTGCATCCTCCTATCTGCTGTCATTCCATGATTATTTATGTGACTTTCGCAGTGAGCTTTTAACCAGAAAGTAACACACTGTATATATTAGCTGAGCAAATTGTGGCAATTTCAGTGAGGGGACCTGTAATGCAAAAAACTGATTTCTCAGTACAGGATTATTATATTCTGGCTTTGGTGGGAAAATGAAAGAGAGTGCTAACGGGACCTATACATCTTATCCAATAACAATTGCACTCAAAATCTGGGATATTATAGTTTGAAGATAAAAACTAGAGAGGGTAAACATGCTGAGCTGGTTTGCATATGATTTAAACTTCAAACCAGTGGTGTCTAAATGGAGGTTCAAACAATGGACAGAAAAATCAAGGTGTCACTGCACTATGGTGTACATACTCAAAGATGGGAAAGTGTATTAGCTTTTAAGACCTAAAGATGAAACATGGGCTGGAACATCAAGATCTCTTTAGATACTTAGAATTAAGGGACTATTTTATCAAGGAGGTGAGGACAGACCTACACATAAATATGAATGATATAGTTAAAATGTGGATGTATAATGAAACAAGGGCAGACCGTGGGTCATCTCAGCCTTCTACCAAGCCGTAGGGGAAAGCAGGGGAATCTGGGCGAATTGTAGATGAAGAATGGTACAGTACAAGATGTGTTACAATAATGATTTACTTTACTCAGGTCAGCTTTAAGAGGATTTGTGTGAAAGATGTGTTGGTATATGTACTGAATACCTCCAACTCAGATGTAGGACACGCAGGAAGGAAAACCCTGATTTATATAAACGTGACCATAATCCTTACTAACCTCAGGGCTGCTGTTTTATAACCCTCATTGATCTACTCTCTCTCCCCTATCCAGGTCATGTGATGGTAAATGGACCAACCACACCCATCCCAGTCAAGGCTAAGCCTTCCTCCATAGACCCTGTCATCCCTCCTGGCATTTTGGGTATGTTGATCAAAAGCAGTTTAGCCAATCGCAATGCATCATTTACACTATCACACATCATTATGCTGCTAACCCAGTTACAACTCTTGAGTCATATTCTTAATCCACTGACCAAAATCAGACTTTACACTGTGCCACCGCTTTAAAAGCACTGTGCAATGGTGCTTCAGCAATTAAATAATTAAAAAACCTGTGTTTTTACAGCGTAGTTCTGAGTGCAGGGCAAAGTGTCAGTAGCGACTGAGAGTTTAATACTATTTTTAAAAGCGTGCCCCCAGACATTGTTACCATAATAATGTCACAATGCATCGTCCTTATTGTATTTATTACATTTGGACCAATTTAGCAAGGCACTGCTATTGCAAGGGTTAGGGGTTTCATTTGCCCTCCTGCACCCATGCTAAAAATGTAAACACTTGTGGATCCGTATGGCACTTTGTATAAAAGCACCCACCGAATGACAAATGGGCTGTCGAACAGGCCGATAGCTGTAGGCGTAAAGGCCTTCCTGAATGGCTCAGCTTAGCACTCAGGGAGGAAAAGGGTTTTGGCCCCAGAGTGCACGGCTGAGCTGTGAGAACAGCGGTGAGAGGGTGCACTTTATTGTTTGTGAAGGCAGAAGTTCTATGCTTCTCACCCTGCTCTGCACCAGCACCCCTGGAGTCTCGCAGGAAAGGCCAACGGCCAAGCTGGGCTCTGTGATGAGCTTGTAGAGCCACTTAAAGTCTCTGGAGTCGAGCTCTGTGGGGTTTTTTGCTCCCCATGTTAACTATAGCGTCTGAGTAAATTTTGAAAGGTTAAACCAAGGCTGCAATACAAAAATACTCCTTTTAAAGTTAAAACTAGATGTGCTCGGTTTTACAAGTAAACGTTTTTTTTTTCTTTTTTTTAAAAGCATTAAAATATGTAGATAAATTGGCTTATTTCACTTGATGTCACTTCCTGTCACTGTGGCCGTTTTGAAATGATGCACTTTTTGTCCTTTCCCGCTGTGCTCCTAGCTTTATTTTTTGTTCGGGATGCAAACTGCCATGAATTTCTGCAGCTGCGCCTTTTGACAGCAACAAAATAGTCAGCTGTATCAACCTGATGTGTTTATCAGCACCCTGTTCTGCCTCAGCACATACCCCAGCATGCCCAGTAAACACGAATTTATAACAAAATAATATGAATAATATGACTCCTATCAGGCATAACTAATCAAATCTGACATCTAAAAACCATGCACAGTGGAACGGAATGGAGTACAATAGGACAGAATAATCTGCGGCGTTTGTGTACGTCTGCATGTGAGTGAGTGTGTCTCTGTGCGTACCCACCACTTGTCTACTTATGCAAATCTTGTGTTGACAGCTCTCTTTTCCCCACCCTCTTATTGCAGCAAGCACACATGCATTTACTCTCGAGCTCGTACTCTATAGGCAGACACCCTTTGTGTACATGCCCCCACTTACCTGCTATAAGCAGCTGATGAAGTAGTTGTACAGTATGCAGCACAGGCACGCACAGAGGCATACCTAAAGCCTAGTAATGAGATTTGTAATGTGCTTATATCCTTTCTTTCATTCGACGGAGGGACTGAAAGAAGAGAGGGATTAGGCCTGTATTATCACACTCTGTGGAGGGAGGGACAGGGGCATGGAAGCAGAAATGGGTTATGACAGAAGCAGTGAGGGTTTGGGCAGTGTATAATCCCTATATGTAGAGAAAATGCTTATATGGACATAGTGGCAGACAGGGGAGATATGGATAAACATAGATAAATGGGGAAAGAGGGAGTAGGAAGGACTATTACTGTGCACCACCCACAGAAAAGAGAAGAGCAAAGATCAGAATGACATTGTCACATCTCAAAACATCACCTCGACAGATAAGGAGAAAGAGGAAGAATGACAAGCAAAACTATTCTTGAGGAGTTCCCTCCGCACTGAGGAGAGAAGGGAGAAAGACAGGCCGAGGGTGTCCTGACAGAACGTGTTAAGTACTGAAAGGCCATTATTTTCTAATTAGGATTTGTAGTCTAAAACGTTCCCTGTGAAGGCTGATTGTGGTCGCTTCATCGATGGTGTAGAAGTACACCTTGTTCCAATTATTGTCTGGATTTATTTAATGGAGGACATCTAGAGGTTAATCACCAGATGCCTGTGAGCTAGCTTGAGGAAGAATGACTTATAAAAATGACAGACTACTTTCCTCCTCCCAGTTGTGCGCTGTATTTCCCTTCTTAGGATTGAAGTAGACGGGTAGTCTATAGCACAATATGCCAAATTTGTGCACAAATGGACTTAATATTCTGTTTCTATTTTTTTCTTTCTCTGCCCATTAGTTCTTGATGCTTTCATTAGCCACCTTCAAACAACAAGGACTATTTATTGTTCTGCTTTTGTTTAGCTCGAAAACTCATTTCCAGGTAGCTTAAAAGGAGTCATGAAGAGTCTTAAATTTGGCTTTCTGAAACCTCAAGATACTCTGGGTGTGTGCACTGCAAGGTAACTTTTTTTCTTCTTTGTTCTTAAAACAATTTCTTCCTTTGAATTTGTTTAATGCCTCCCATACAACTGTGTGGAGAAAAGCAAATTCTGTTCTTGAACTGTACTGTCAGTCAAATGTTTTTTTTCAGCAGGCTGTATTTTAGCAGTTGTGGTAAATGGCAAACAATAACTAAATACAAATTGAAATTGCCCACTATATCTACCAAAAATGTATAGTCCAAGGATTTATAAGTACCCAGGAGCCGCTGCTCATAGTTTCTCACGGGAGAAAAGCAAGAATATCAGCAGAAAAATGCAGGCGGAGGTGAGAGCAAGCAGCAGAAGTGTCTGCACAGGCTGTACATTTGTCTTACAGCTCATTAACAAATCTACCTGCCTTTAACCTGCACAGGCTTAATTGATTGGCTGTTCCCGCACACCTGTCTTTAATAAAGCACTGATTAGCAGTCCCACCAGGATCTGACAATTAAAAGGTTCCTAAACACAAAGATACAAGACATTTATCAGCCTTCTCGGGGCGCAGATGCCAGCTCCGGACAGCGAAGAGGCAAGCTGTTATTACTCTGAGATTGTCTCCTACACAAATTGCAAATAAAGAAGTACCTCTGAGCACTGCAGCTTGCTTTATCTACTCACATCGGCTGGTGTTGTAGAGCTAGAGGAGAAGAGTGTGAAAAGGGGACCAGACAGGTGAGAATGTCAAGGGAAGAGGTATGAAATGGCACCAGCCTAGGAGGAGGGTGACGAAGCCAGGGAGTCTGAGTAGGGTGTTTTCAGTGCAAGGGATTGTGTGTGTGTGTGTGTGTGTGTGTGTGTGTGTGTGTGTGTGTGTGTGTGTGTGTGTGTGTCTGTGCGTGCGCAAGTGGGTCAATTGTCTCGGGACATGTATCTCTTTAGTGTTTTTTTGTTTCTGCTGTGTACGATAGGACACACACAAATCCACTCAAACACTGTGACTGCCTTTCTTTAGGAAACTTTACCATGCATAGGCAATTGTTTAGTCACTGTAGTCCCAGTGCAGATGCCCTCATTTCTTCTCTATTGTGTCAACGAGTTGTTAAAAACAACACATAAAAACTTACAACAAGCAAGGTTGTAAGACAGCATGAGTGTGAAAAATGGAAGGACTACTACTGCATGAATATAAATCCTGTTTCTATGTGTAGATGTGTGGTGTGTTCCCCAGTCCGCCGTATTATATACAGATCTTGATAAGTTCAAAGTGTCTGTATCTATTTGCTACGGCAGTGTGATTTTTTTTCACAGAGCTCATCTAGCCTATGTGTTTACGTGAGCTCATTTTGTGTGACTCTGGTAGTGACAAATGGATCTGTGTGTGTGTGTGTTTCATTTTGGTCATGCTGGCCTAAGAGACAATTATAGCAGAGATCATTTGTTTTCAGGGATGAGGTACAATGAGAGAGAGAGAGAGAGAGAGAGAGGATAGTACCTTATTAACTAGTCTAATTGATTGATGATTGCACACACAGCAGCAAAAATAGATCCCAATTCCACTTTCAATATTTGAATGCCTCTGGTTGTGCTTGTGTTTAATTGCCAGGCATGGAGAGGAAAGAGCGATGAACAAAGAGGGTCGGATTAGGATAGAGGGTTGGCCCTAGCATCGTCCATAGAGCAAGGTCTCTTCGATGTTTAACTTGTTTGTTTTGAGGACTATTTAGCTTTTATAAAGTGGAAATGCCAGCATTTGTCTTGGGGATTCCACAGCGATTGTGTCTTTATTCCTACTCGTGGAGTGCATTTTGATACTGCATATGACATTACAGTCTTGTAACCAACCCAGAGACACTCATGTAATGTCAACATGTTCCACAGTCTTCCTCCTGGGTTCCCTTGGGGAGTGGATCCTTCTTCATGGATATTGCTTCATGTGATTTCACTTGTTTCTAGTTCATCTGCGAGCTTGCATTACTCTTGTCTTAATTTTAGCCACGCCGGCAGCATGGCTCCATGGATGGCAATGTCGATCCACCACTATGGTCCAGACTGAAATAGCTATAGGATGGATTGCCATGAAATTATGTAGACACATTCGTGATCTCTAGGCGTTAAGTCCTACCGAGTTGGTGATCCCCTGACATTTTATCTAGCAGCACCAGCATGTCAAAATGTTCAGTAATCCATTAAAATATCTCAATATCAACTGGATGAATTGGCACTCATTTTCTACAGACATCCATGGTATCCAGGGGATGAATCCTCATTGCCTGACATTTCTTTTTTGTGCTATCATGAGGTCTACATTTGTGGTTTTGAGTAAATTATCTCACTGATTGCCATGAAATTTGGTAGAGACAATCAAATGCCCCACAGGATGAATCCTAATGATTATGGTGATCTCCTGACTTATCATCTAGTGCCATCATCGGGTCAAAATGCTATCTGTGCAATACTTTAATTTATGACCAGTACCTGCATAACTAATACACAATAATACAAACTTGTGTTTAGTGCTAATTAGCAGCTCTAAGCGTGCAGTAACTAAGATGGTGAACATGGTAAGCATTGTACTGGCTAAACATCAGCATGTTTGCATTGACATTGTAATCATGTTAGCATCCTTACTTTAGCATTTACCTCAAGGCACAGCCTCACAGGACAGCATGGCTGTACACTCTTGTACCTGGGGACGTCATGTCTGCTGGATATGCAGACATGATAGTTGGAGTTTTAAGACTAATATGTTATATGGACAGTGTTGGGAAGGATCCTTTTAAAACATATTCTGTTACAGAATTCAGAATACATGCCCAAAAATGTAATTTGTAACGTATTCCGTTACGTTACTCAATCTGAGTAACGTATTCTGAATACTTGGATTACTTCCAAGTAAGGAAGTAATTGCATTTTATAAGTGTAGGAATGCGGCCATCACATACAGCTTACTAAACAGGCCTATTCTGGTGTGTTCTTCTGTTCCAACTGGCTGAATGTGTACCTGAACAAGCAGATAGGTTTTTGTATTTGTAGTCCCAAACTGCATACTACAAAAATCGAACCGCAGTCTAAGCTACCACGAGCTAATTTTAGCTAATGTAAGCTAGCATGTCAAACGGGGCTAGTCAGTCTTTCAACGGCTCTGGGGCTAGTAAATCAGCACATAGGGTAATGTTAAGTCGCACGTCATCTATAAAATAGCAAGGTGACCAGTAAAACTACAGCAAACGACTATCCTTGGCAAATAAAAAAAACTTACTTTAAGATGCTTCTTCAGGTTGGAGGTGGAGTAATTTGGACGCTGAAAGGAGGTTGGTTGCTGGCCAGCAGAGGTTGCACTGCAGTTATATTTCGTTCTCCCTGTTCTTTCTTTAATGTGAAATTCTGTTTGAATTTCCAAGATAGAAACGCATTCCTGCCCTGGCTCTGTTGTGCCGGTTCCGTTCCATCTCTACCTCTATCAGTGGTCACGCAAATAGCTAATTTTTTCATTTTCATATTGGGGCTTCTGGGAAATGCATGGAGTTGCCTTAATTTATTCAGAGTGAATAAACTCGTGAAACAGAAGTATCGTCATGTAAACCATTGATTTCAACAAACTGTATTCTAAATACAAACTATTTAAATTGTAACTGTAACGGAATACAGTTACTCATAATTTGGTATTCTGAATACGTAATACATGTATTCCGTTATTCCCCAACACTGTATATGGAAATATATAAATGTGTCAAAAGAACATGAATTTAAAGGGGTAAAAAAATATAATTTCAATGTAATCCGTGTGGAGCTGCCTCCACATTTTTGAAAAATAGAATATAAACATATGCCATGCTCAAATTTGACATCATGACAGCTCTTTGATTTCTGGTGTAATTCTGGGACCTAAAACAGGGTCACAGGCCTGATAAGCCTGACAAATTAGAGATGCGTAAAAAGGTGTCATAGCAGCCATCCTGGAACCGGTTCGCTTTTTGGTGGCAACCACACAGTACCGAGCTCAGTCGCTCTCTTGTTTGACTAAACAGTAGCAGCTTACTTTATATAGAAAATCATGGCCATGTGACTCACTGTCAGCAGGAGAAATCCATTTTTACAAATGGGTGGGTGGTGTGTCTAATAAGCCGGCTGCTGGGTTTATATTTCTGTGTACCTATTTGTAGTTGATCTACTTGAGATATGACAAGCACCAGACTTGTTAACAGCACAGCTTAAGAAAGAACACAGTTTACCTGCTGCCTCGCCTGGCGTCTTGTTAAATTGGTGTAAATCATTCATCTTGCCAGACATTAAGCAGCGTCTGAAGTCAGTACACCGCTTAAACTGGATGATTAAAGGTCTACTTAAATATTTATTCAACAGACATGGAACCCCCTTTTTTAGCACATGGCTATATGTTCAGGTCTGTGGTTTATGAAAGCTACATTTACACTTTTTCATTTTTGTATTAATATCAATTTATGTTCCGTGAATATTGACTAAGTATCTGCACAATCTGGTATTCCCCCAGCATCTGATATTGATTTCACATATATACCATAATCACAAACCTGTTTCCCTGTTATTACCCCTCTGTATCACTCTACACAACTCTTAACGTTCTTCGTTTCCCTGTCTTTCTCTCTCCCTCCCTCACTAATAGGCGACCCTCCGGTCGGTTTCCGTGACATTTTGCTGCGCGATGGTCCTGAGGGATTCGCCAAGGCTGTCCGCGCTCACCAAGGTCTGTTGCTAATGGATACCACCTTCAGGGATGCCCACCAGTCGCTCCTGGCAACCAGGGTTCGGACCCACGACCTGAAGATGATCTCGCCATTTGTCAGCCACAACTTCAGCAACCTTTTCAGCCTGGAGAACTGGGGAGGTGAGTTTCTGTGTGCTGAACCTATGTCTCGATAACTTTTTTTCGTCACCGTGAAATTGTAATTTCTAAACTTTAGTTTTGGTAGGGATTAGACAGATTTAAATTGGTGTTTGGCAGAGCTAAGCTAGCAGTGTTGCTCTGTTTCCAGTCTTCATGCTAGGCATACGGACAAGAGATTATCGGTGTAACCCTATATACACAACAACCTAAAGCAACGTAACTATTACACTAAACTTTGTGTATATGCCCCAACAATTTAATGTGTCTGAACTCTCTCCATTCTCCTCCCATTCTTGCTGTAGATCTCGCTGTTTCATTGATGACAGTGATTGTTTTTCTTGTTTGAGCTGTGAAAATCATGCGCCATTGAAAACACATCTCATGTCTCCATCTCCTCTCCCATAAGTCAGTCTTCAGTGCGTTCCATCAATAGACAATGATTGTACCTTTTGCCTGCTCTTGACTGAATAGAGAAAATCATCCGTTATTGAAACTTTTTGAGGCGTGAACAGTCCGACAGAGTCCCTGTATAATATGCAATTACTTAAAAAAAAGACGTGCCTCATGTTTGAACAGAGGTCGGCGAGACCAGTTATCAACACTTTGATGGTGGTCCTATGTGAAGTGCAGTCGTTATGAACTGGTTTTAAAGAGTAAATTCAGTTTTACTGTTTGAGCACTTAGGGGACACACATTTGTGAAAGAGATATGCCCAGTGAACCTCTTGAGGTTGAAACATTTAATTTAATGCTCAATTATAGTAATCTACTCAGTGTGATTGTGCTCTGAGTGCTTTGGGTAGATCACAAGAACAAACACAAGAACTAACAACAAAAGCCCAAAGTAAATAAGGTTTCTGTTTCATTGACTGTGCTCATCATCAGATGGTTGAGCAAAGAGAGAAGAAAAAATAAACGTGGATGGAGAGAGAGAGTCCAGTGAAACATCCTATGTGCTGTAAACCCTTTACATTAAATTCCTCCTGGTGCACCCGTTAGGGGAAAACAATATATTTCATTACTGTGGGAGAGCACTTTGAGCACATCTCACATTTAGCAACTATCTACTCATCTCGTGTTCAAACGGATAAAAAGGTTATCGTAAAAGTAAAACATTGGGGAGATATTTGGATAGAAAGGGCTTAACTGCATCCATCTCCCAGTATATCATGATGTCATTATGAGTCTGACCAGAGAAATGATGATATGAATTCAGCTTAGCCCTGTTTGAGCAGTTACATTAAAAGTAAATCTTTGAAGAGACACTGTGAAAACTCGCAGTGAGCTCAGTTCTTGACTCTGGAAGTTGAATAGCTGCCAGGGAAGCTGCCTCTCTCTGTATGTCTCATTATACTGTGTGAGACAGTTCTTTATTAAGGGACATAAATGCCTTTTTAACATTTCAATATTTTATAAACTTAAAAATAATATGTGCACCATTTTTCAGCCCACATACTTTTTCAAATTCAACATGTAAAAGAGAGTCTGACACAAAAAACAATAAAGCGCGTGTCAATATCTGCAAAGCATTTCAGAGATGGAACAGTTTAGCCTTCTGCTAACCGTAGCTCACGGCTGTGGCTAATTCAAGTTTACGTAGCTAGCTAGAGCCTTGAATCACAGTATGTCATCTCAAAGGGCTTTACAAAGAAAACAGGACAGTAAGTCTCAAAGACGTTGCGCTATACTGTATAATGGCATCTGCACCAGGATGACAATCACGATCGTGATGATTGAAATGAATGACTAGTACTCGTTCAGGTATGAATGAATCGCGTGCATAAGCCTGCGCTTCTCTGGGGGGATAGCCTTAGGATGGAAAAGGGTAGAGCTTACAGGAAAAGGGCTGTATTTTTTAAATGCTGGTCTTTCTTTCCACAAAACTGCCTACCCCAGTTTTAAAATGTTGTTTGCCATCATTTGTAATCATGCAATAGCACGTCAGTGATATCTTCTGAGGATCCTACCACTCTCCTGCAGCGTCTGACTGGGTTTATACACAGACTAATGGAGCTATCGTTTAGGCTTTCAAAAACCTGATAAATCTCCTTTTAGGGAAGGGGAAGCTCATAGCACAGTCAGACATGTCTATATTTTTTTACTGATGAAAGAGCACAAACTATCTGCTTTCTCTGACTACTTCTGTATGAGAAACAGGAAACTGCAAAACAGTCTATGAAAATCAGATAGAAAGCATTCTTTGAGAGCAGTTTATGGTTGAGCATTCAAGATGTTAATTTACTAGGAGCTTCCTGTTTTCTATACTGAGATTTATCATGTGTTTTTAAAGCCTAAGCTATTGGCCCATTGAACTGTTCTCTCTGAAAGCCAGTGAGAAGCAGTGGCACTGGGGTGAGATTTTCAAAACTAAAACTATTGCCGGGGTTGTATTGTGCTTCAATGTATTATTTCAGTGATTGTAAAGATATGTTTAATAGTGAACATGTCTTTTTAAAGCTTCTTATTGGAAGATCACATAATGTCAACACTTTTTATTTTTTATTTTTTTTTTTTTACATTATCATTTTGAACTGAGCTGACAATGTGGTAAACACTCTAAAAACACACTTAGTTTGGGTAATAAACACTGTGCAAAAGGTGAATTTATCTTCCTTCTGAACTCTCTCATAAAGTGCTAATGTCTGAATTGCAATGGGAGTTTTGAAATCCTCTGTCAGTGAAAGCATGAACATTTTAACAGTGTACTGTCAGAGGAAGTGAATATATGCTTGTCTCTGTCCCATTTATACAACGACAGCAAGAGTACATCTATGAAATCCAATGTAAAACGGGAGCGGTTTAAACACCTCGTGACATGATGATTCTGTAATGGGCTAATATTACGAGCTGAGATTGTCTCACTCAGTTAAGAACCGTTGCAGAGTGAGTAAGTGAATCATCGAAGAGAAACGTAATATGCTAGTGGATCCTCTTGAGGCTTCTGTAGTTCCTGCGTGATATGATTATGAGTCAGAAAAAACAGAATAGTACTTTCTCATAATTATTTACACTTTAAGGCAGAATAAATTCTAGGAGATATATTCCCCCGAATCCTTCCTGCGACTTTACAGTATAATATACTTCCTGTGCAAATTAATATTACTAGTGCAGTGCCCGTTGAAAATGTGCCTGTTTGGAACGGGTGATTACTTGACCTGTGGTATTGCTGCTTGTAGAATTCTTCAAAACCAAATTGTACCACAAAATGACTTACAGAAGGACCCCAAACCACTGTATAGCCTACTACTGACTTACAGTGTAGGCTACGTCTACATCAGAGGAAGACATTGTACTACTGTATTTACCTGATGGAGAACGCTGCAGATTCAGAATGTAATCACAAAATATCACAATGAAAATGTGGAGTAATCAGACATTAGCGACATGGACACCAGGGCCGTTATGAGAGCTAATCAGCACATATCTGCATCAATATGAGAGAGAGAGAGAGAGTGAGAGAGTGTGTGTCGGATCATTAACGAATTTAACATTTCAGCAGAGGTGTTCATTTCCATAGAGGTTTAGTGGCTTGACGGTTAAGTAGGGGAATTGATTCGCGGGGTATTTTGGCGACTTAATTAACCCGACCCAGGGTGAGTCTGATGAAAACTGATGTATCTGCCTGGTTCAACTCTGAGATTTTCTCGCATTGCACAGCGCTCTGAAGGAATAATCTCAGAGATTAGGCTACGTTATGTTCTGCCAGCTCACAGCAATTTAATACAATAGCAGGAAAAGAGTCGACAAATTATATTTGTATATTTGTTATTTTCTCTCATGATTGCTTACCATTGCCAGGGTTGCAACTGATAATATAATAGGCTAAAGCAACGACAGTTTATGGAAAGCAAAAGTAATTATGGTCAGATCTTGTGCCCGACTGATGGGGAAGTGATATTGATAAGCGTTGTGATTTACGCATAACAGCGTTGGCTTTTTTTGCCAGCTTTCCTTCCTGCGTTTTGCCTGTAAAACTGTGTCTGTGTTCTTCATATTTATTAGTATTATAGTTTGCTCTTCTTATGTAAAAAATGCAGCTCTGGTAGATGTTTGCGATTGGTCATGCTGTGCAAACAGCGCCTCTTTTATGTGAACGCTGGATTGGGAAACCCTGGGCCGGGGTCACTGAAATAAATCCAGGGCATGTTGATCTTGATTGTTAGTACAGGCCTCTGGTCTAGATCATACCCTATGATTTACAGAGACCCAACATTCCCAACATTTAGCAACAGGGGCAAGGAAAACTCCCTTTTAACAGGTAGAAGCCCATAGGAGTCATAACATGGAAGCTAAGCAATGTACTGCTGGGGACCAGGGGCCTCATGTATAAATGAAAGGCTTGTGTACGCGTGAAAAGCTTGCATACGCTGGTTTTCCCGCACACGGTGTGATTTTTATGTGTGTGTGTGTGTGTGGCTATTTTAGCACTCTGCTAGTGGGGGAGGGGCAGTGCATGGTCTGCACATGAACTGCAGCGTCTCCAGCAACACAGAGCTGCCTGTGGACGCCTGTCTGTAAATAATGCCGGGAAAAAACTATCGACGAACGCAGCAGCCGCATATCGGCCGATGCCGATACACGTAAAAACGCAAATATCGGCCCGATATATCGGCCGGCCGATAAAATCGGTCTATCACTGTATGTAAGTGAACAAGGTGTAAGAAATGAACCCGACCCGGTCCACCAAACACCACCGTCTTGCCTGTCTTGATTCTGCACATATTTGTTACTGTAGGCCTATTTACTATTTCATTATTTAATCCATGCGTGATGCAGTGGATCCGTGTTTCCTTGCCTCCACCTCCGCGATCAGCACCTCACCCTCAAAAGTTTTTTTTTCCGTCTGCTGCAGGATTACCTGTTGTGATTGGACAAAGAATGACGTAGGGGGCGCATTTAGGGTAATTTCCATATTAATTTATGGGAGGAGGCATGCCAGGGTCGGTGGCTCGTTCACGTGCGCTCAATTTCATGTTGATTGTCATGTATAAAGGAAAGGTGTATAGGACTGAATATTTCTGTGCGTACGCCATCAAACATTAAAAAAAAAAAATCTATCTGTATCTTACCATCAAACAGCTCTTTCTTTTTTAGAGATTATTTTTGGGGCATTTAGGCTTTTATTAGACAGGACAGCTGAAGATAGGAAAGGGGGAGAAAGATGGGGAATGACCTATGGGAATGACATGCAGCAAAGGGCCGCAGGTCGGAATCAACCGCAGAACCGCAGCGGCAAGGACTGAGCCTCTGTACATGGGGCGCAAGCTCTACCAGGTGAGCTACCCAGGCACCCCCAAACAGCTCTTTCTGACGCATAGTCTAGATCAACGACAGTACATTCCAGGATAATTGCCTCACATCGCTGGATGTCTTGCATTCCGCTCTGTGTGTTACCGGTCTCAAACTCCGTTCGCTTCAGGAAACCACAAACTTCGAGCTAGCAAGCTTACACGCTGAAAATGGCATCTTTGAAGAAAATTTGGATCATACAACAAGGCAGGCCTGCTGCTCCCGTCCACAGCAGGACATTGCTTAGCTTCTGTGTCAGCTTCTCCAAACTAGGGGCGTGCCGACCGCCATTTACTGTACGAACTATGGATAAGCACCGTATACAACCCCACCTCAAAAGATCTGAGCTATCTCTTTTAACTTTTCTCATGACAATAAAAGGTCATTTCAGTTGTTTTTTTCCTTTTCTTACACACAAAAAGTCAGTATTATCACTCAATTTTATAGCAGTTAGACTAGTCTAAAATAAGCTAAACCAGTGTACAAAATACAACATGTCCTATTTATTTGACTTTTTCTTTTTGGGTTATACATTTATTTTTTCCTTGTTTTTATATATTTATATATTGTCTTCTCTGACTCTTCTATTTTCCCATTTTCCCTTTTGAAGTCTCAGGTTCAATCAGACACATTATCAGGCGTTATTTTCTCAGACTTTATGGGGTTCCTTTATGCAACTGTTTTCACCGGATGAGGAGTTCTCCTCTTGAGGAGTAAACTTCATGTGTCAAATCATAGGAGTGCCTCTTTAATAATAGAAAGTTGTAATCTTTTACAGTATGTATATATGATAATGTGCGAGTATCAGTTTGTATCCCATCCCCACTGTTAAACATCCTTTATTCACTCAGCTCTCAATACCCAAAGTTCCCAGATTCACTAGCTGCTCGCCTAATATTGATTTAGGTTGTGAAGCACAAATAACATGTAGACTACCATGCTGCAGTAAAAAGTTCAGCTCTAGCACACACTGTCCCACAAGGACAGCTTGTAATTGTACATTTTAAACACTTCCTCCTAAATCACTAAATGTGGAGGAAGGAGTAACTACCATGCCTCTCTGGATAGTAAGTCCCTATACAATGCACTTGTTATTACAAAGTGATCAGAGATAGAGAATATTACACTCTGCTGAGCTTGAATCACTTTGAACCAAAATAAATCATTAAAGGGAGATGGCCGTGAGTATTGAACGTGTTACCCTGATACACTGTCTTTATGCAAGAATGTTTTAGTTTTTGTTTTTTTTACACAAAAGTGGTCTTAGATAAGGAACTACAGTATTGCTTTCACATGTTTCAGCTGCTTAGAGGCAGAATGAATCATTGAAGAGATTAAGCCTGTGAAAGCCCTTTGAGGATTAAGTCCCGTCCTGATATAGCATTCCTGCCTGTACCATGCAAGATACAGTAATATGAAATGGGTCACATAATGCCTCTATATGGTTCTTCATATCTATTTCACAGTTGGCCAATTTATCTCATGGTACAGCGGCAGATTGTTAATTACTGTACGTGATCATGTTGGCGTGTGCATGTCGTTCTGCCCTGCATTGTAGAATCAGTGTTTCAGAGTAGCTTTGCATGTTTTTTAAGGAATATGACCTGTTTCTTTGTACGGGCAGCAGACAATCAAGCATTTTAAAGGTCTGACCAGCACAGGCAGCAAAGGCAACTCAACCGATACACAACGATTAGGTGGAATCTCAGAGACATAAAAATTGATCTGACTGGATACACTGTCTGATGCATCAGGGCCATAATTGCACACTTAAGCAAAAATGCTAACTGCAGAGGTGAGGGGTGTGGGTGGCTGTGTATATGTAACTCAACAATTCAAATTATAGATATGAATACGTTTTATTCATGTATTTTTCCTTTATTGGCTCAAGAGCATGAAATATAAGTTTTATTTTCTAGAACTTTATTTTCCCACCAGGGGGATAGTTAGATGGATTAAAGAGTTTGTCAATATGAGACCGTAAAAACTGTTTTATTGAGTTTTGTAAAAAACATGCTCTTACCTAAGATGTTAAAGGCCCATACATTCCCACAACACTCACACCAGATGATTAGTCATTTTTCTCTGTTTACATTACATGCAGTGTTGAATACAGTGCTGGCAGTTGTGGGCAATAAGGAACAGGCTTGTTTCCATCTTTCTCCCTGATTTCTGTCAGCTCATTTTCATGACAGATTGTAGGCTACCTATCTTTCCAAAAACAGGCAAAAGAGGCTACAGCAGTGTGGGACCAGCTGTCACTCTTCATTCCTGTTATTAAATTATCAGAATAAATTCTGCCGTCCCAGCTGAATCCCCGCTCAGCATCATGTTTTGACGCTATGATACATTAATATTAATATCTTTAACATCAGATAGGATTGCTTGGAGTCATTTCCACTCCAAACCAGTAGTTTAAGAGATGCTGACGTAGGCTAAGATTCCAAATGGGGGAGGGGGGGGGGGGGGGGAGAGAATAAAAATTGATAAGGAGGGTATCCAGGGCATTCTTGCTCCTCCCAGAGTAGGGAACAAGCAGTTGTGCTTAGTATTCTCTCCGTGTCCAAATGTGTGTGAGTGCTCAGAAAATGAAATTTAATGATGACAGTGTTGGATCAGCAGAAAACCACTGGAGGCTTCAATATTTCTGGCTGATATGATAAACGGGTATGAGATCTGCTAATCTGCTCCCCCAAGAAAAGCAAATAAGAGATTGCTATCTCTTTTTTTCCCCCCACCTTTTCCACTGAAACATTTCTAAGATTTTAATGTGACTTTAGAATGAAATGATGAAAGTGTTAGAATGAACAATGAATGTGCAAGTATCATGAGATATTTCATCTGAGCATCCATTGGTGTTTATTATACGTGTACCGTGTGTGTTTGTGGGTAATGTGATACGTTTGAAATATTAGTTTTTGAGTCTAAAATTGAGATCAAAGTAAGGATGACAAATAAGACTTATGATGACAGCTGAAATAAACTGTGTGTGTGTGTGTGTGTATGTGTGTGTGTGTGTGTGTGTGTGTGTGTGTGTGCGTGCAGGTGCTACCTTTGATGTGGCCATGCGCTTCCTGTCAGAGTGCCCATGGAAGAGACTCCAGGAGCTGAGAGCTTTGATCCCAAACGTCCCATTCCAGATGCTGCTGAGAGGGGCCAACGCCGTGGGCTACACCAACTACCCTGACAACGCTGTCTTTAAGTGAGTCACTCATACAGACACAGACATTTTATCATAATTTCTTTAATCAGTTATTAAACAATCAAATGTATAAGGCCAGCCATGGCTGCGTGAGCGTGGCGTTTGTTGCATGTCAGCTGCGTGGCGTTTTCTATGTCTTTACACACCAGAAACGTGTCTGACGCGACACTGTTGCTGCTAGCCTTTTCTGTACACATGTATGTTTCCCATTGATTTACTGCACTTAAGCAGTAGTATACTTCATGTTAAACATAAATATAAACTGATTTGATTACAGCAAAGACAACGTCGGCAGTATTGACGGCAAAATAGGCTACAGAATATTTCGTTCTGTATTGACAGATATTGTCTGTATTGACCCATATTTTTAAATTACATTTATATCTGCATTTATGTCAAAACCTAGAGACTTTCAAACATCAACATGTCATTTATTAATATGTATTCGGTTCAAAATGACATATAAACATCTTTTCCTATTCTATTTTGCCTGGAAACGCTTCCAACATGCTTGTGTGTCGCATGAAAAATAGGTGTCGGTCCTATTTCTAGCAAAACGTGCGTGTCACACAGGCAGTGTGCAAGCTCTAACCTGTTAACATGGGAGCCGAAATAAAAACGGACACGCCACGCAGCTGACACGCTCACGCCACGCAGCCAGTGTGTAACCGGCCTAAGAGCTAACACCACAGGCATAACAACAAGAGGGTTGTTATCAATATGCACACATTTTTGTATTTGCTTCCAAATCCTTACACTGTATCCAATTATGCTAAGGAAATATGCTGACACACTAGAGGTGTGAATCTTCAATGATCTTTCGATTACGATTATCATGTCTTCGATTCGATCTCAATGCACGATGCGTCAAATACATTTTTCTATTAAAGCCATATAGGATATTTAATTCATAGCTTTTCAAGCTTCAAAAAACTACAGCACTGAGCACATGGCACTTACTGAATGTGCAAAACATAACAGAATATGTAAACAGAAAGGTTGTTAGGCCTACATTAAATTGTAAACAGAAATAATCGATTATGGCCCGGCTGATTATCGATGCAGCATCGTCCATGTCCACGATTCGATGCATCGATTATTTGATTAATTTCAACACCTCTGACACACACAAAGCAGGGACATAAATATAGGTATACGCACACACTCTAATGCCTAATCTGCATTGTTTTATGTATGCACATGTAGTGACTAAGCCCCTATACTTTAGCCGCAACTGGCTGCTGATTGACATGAGTTGTTTTGACATCCAGTCTTTGCCAATACTTCTAGCATAATGCTTTACTTTCTCACTAGTGTTAATATTAAATAATGTCTGTCACTTTCATTATGTTTCAGCAGAAAAGGAAAACATTTTTCAATTAGCAACACCTGTGGTTGCTGACATGATGAACCTAAATAACCTGTGACCAGCCTCGGCCTGAACAATGCACCACCTAGTGCTCAGGAGCAAATTACACATCAAATATATGGCTCTAATACATTGAATACTACAGACTGTAAGTGTTCAGTATGTAGAATACAGTCAGCAGACCCTAAACTTTTCCATTTTCATATTGTAACATT
The DNA here is from genome assembly GCF_008315115.2 of Sander lucioperca. NCBI lineage: Eukaryota > Metazoa > Chordata > Actinopteri > Perciformes > Percidae > Sander > Sander lucioperca. The sequence continues at coordinate 25,575,388 of NC_050189.1, read as the reverse complement.
TTTTACTGTGTTGAAAACATTTTAACTGAATAGTTGGAAAACAATTAAGCCAGCTGCTGCTACCCCTGCTTCATTTTCTGTCACTGCCATAGTATTTAGAAAATGTCTCGTTACTGGGATGACATCAACTTAATACATTTTTTTAATTCACCGGTGAAAATTTGTTCAAAGCCCGCCCATCCTCGCCGGCTGAACTAGGGTTACGGTGCTAGCCAGTGGGTGGAAGCCAACCCCAGATTCACTCTCGTTTTAGAACGAGCTTCGTCAGCTTGGTTCACTATATTTGCATTTTTTTGGCACTCTGGCCGCAATTCTCGTAGCTTCCTCTTGGATGCGTGCTTACGATCTGGCACCTAGTCGCTCTATTACGCCCAGGAACGTTTCGAACACAGCGAAATAAGAAAATACAGGCATAGGGCAGGGTCTCTGCAGATACAGACCCCACCACACACTTCTGTTGGGTCATAAGTGATGATTGAGAGATAATTTTTTTGTAAAATTCTATACATTATTTTTTAAGAAAATCCTACTCATTGTGCCTTTTAATGAGACAATTAGCCTGGTTGATAAGAGAGTATCCTTCATTCAGGATTCCTCTCTTATGTGAACTGGGTCTGTTGAATTTTCTTTTGTGTGGATGTGTACGTCATGATCGGTTACATGATTAGAATGGCTGTTGTTGTCAAGTGTGATCTAAGCCCATATGGGCTAGACACCCTGTGGTGCAGGACACTTAAATCAATCAATCCATATACTAAAAATAAATACTTATTTTTCCTTTTCTCTCAAGTCAACTATATCCTAACACTTGGTCTCTATTCATACGTAGCTTAAAGCTGACAGCTGCTTTGTCTCTAAATAGATCTAAACAAATATACTGTACAGTAGCTATACCACAAACCACACAACTGACACACACATTTAGTCAGGTCAGTGTGGTCGATGTTTTCGCCTCCTACCATGCGTGGTAGTGAGTGAGTTTCTCTCACACACACACACACGCACACACACACACACACCATTGATACAGATGTAGACCAGTAATGTCATTAGGGCCATAAATACTCCTGTGCCTACACACATGCATACACATGCCACTTTTCCAAATGGTTTCACAAGCTACGTCGACAATGCGGATGACTCATGTATACACAAGCGCACACACTGGCATGCAGTTCCACACACAGACGAGGACGCGCACGCCCCCACAAGCACGGTGTAATTCCCCTCACCTTAAATAAATTAGGAGTGGCTTAATGACTAACGCGGCTGTCCCCTCCTCACCATTGAATCACACACACGCAGACCTCCCCTATCCTCCCTGTTATTTTGTTCCCCCTTTCCTAACATAGTCATTGTTTATTCCAACTCTTATAACTTCCTTTTTTTATGCCTCCATTCATCTGTCCACATTACACACTTCTTTCCCCATTTTGAACTCCCTCTCTCTAGCCCGACTGCTCTTCATCTCCCTCTCCTCCCCTCTCACTCTGTGTCCCGCAGGGGGAGTGCCATTGAAGATTTGCACATGATTGTGTTTAATGGCTTTGATCTGTTGGCCAGGCTCTCTCTCCCTTCCTTCCTTTATCCATCACCTGCGTCGTTTTCACTGTGGCAGCCCGCAAGCGAATGTCTTTATTAACTAAATCAAGTCAAAGTGTAATTTCATTTCATTTAATTGATTTAAAGTGCATGTCACAGCAGGGTCACAGTACAGTACACCCTGTAGCAAGAGGGATGTACGATTTTTTAAAATATCTAAAATGGCTGGTAGATTGCTAATGAGATCTTCTTGTCACGCTATTTGACAGAAAAATCTTCTGAAACCCATGATTCACATCAGGATTCCATCAGCTCTGAGTCAGATATGCAGGACAGTACCGTGCTTATGATTTGGTGCCAAACAGCGTCCACTAGACAACACTTGTATGCATTGTAGTGCTGAATAAATACTGGACGTGCAGAGGTTGGACTGGTAATCCTCTTGTGGCACAACATTAAGTGTGTCTGTTTATTTACCAAAACAAAAGCTCTCCGTGTGTGTGTGTGTGTGTGTGTGTGTGTGTGTGTGTGTGTGTGTGTGTGTAAATATTGCATTCACAGCAACACTGCTACAATAAGCACTCAGCCCAGTTATGAAAAACCCTGATTAAGATACCGAGGCCAAGGCAATAATAGGAGGGATTTACTACTAGCAGCTTGGATATGAGGCGGGTTTACATTTCTCTCCCGTCATTGTGGGCCCCTGCAGGCTGTGTAAGCTCACTTTTCATGGAAATAGTGAGAATATTGCAGGTACAGCGATATTTATGAGTGGCGATACGGAGAGGGATATAAACAGCTTATCCCAACCCGGATGTGCACTATTATCTAGGATACACTGTGCATGGAGACAAACTCATATGTGTGAGAGTGATTGTGTGAATGCCTCACAGTGTACAGGAAGTCTCGACAGTACACCTAACTTATTCTATTTCTGTCTCCCATTTGAATGTGGACTTTATGTACAGGACTGCACTGTATGTGCAGTTGGCTAACATTATTTCCCTTTCCTTCCACCCCTCCTCCAGGTTCTGTGAGGTGGCCAAGGAGAACGGCATGGACATCTTCCGCGTGTTTGATTCCTTGAACTACCTGCCTAACATGCTGCTGGGCATGGAGGCTGCTGGAGCAGCAGGTGGCGTAGTGGAAGCTGCCATCTCGTACACAGGCGACGTCTCTGACCCAATGAGGCAGAAGTACTCTCTGGATTACTACGTGAAACTGGCTGACGAGCTTGTCAAAGCCGGAACCCACATCCTCTGTATCAAGGTGAGGAAATAAAAATAGGAAAACTGTTTGCTTTGAAAGTTGTTGGCTGTGTAAACCCGTATTAGTATTTGGATGCAAACTTTCTTGTATTTGGTTGGTATAAGCTAAAGTGAAATGCCATTGGCAGGTAAGACATTTAAATTGACTAATGAAATTCCTGATGCAATTACCATTATTTAATCGTGTAGGCAAGGTGCAATGTGTGAGTTTGTTTTACTTCTTAACGCTGCTTTTAAATATGACTTGCAAAAACTACCAATACTACTACAACTACTATTTCTGTTTCAGCTGCAACTTTTGGTGCTACTACTACTGAAATGCTCAAATGTTAGCTGATGTTCAGCACATACGAAAACAGATGGATAAAATCTGGGATTTCCAACCATCTTCAGCAATCTATCATGAAAACACATAAATGCATTTCAAGCTGCATTTTCAAGTTTTTTTAAAATGCTCCTATTGAATTAACTTGTATACTTGAGCCGCTTATCTAAATGAATAGACTGATAATACTCACATTGAATTAATTTCCTTATTCAAGCGTGACAGAATATTTTCAAACGTGAAATGATAAACCCCCACTCTACCGCAGTGTGAACCATTGCACGCAGCAGTGGCAATCTCATAAAAGGCTTGCACAGCTAATGAGGTTAACTTTTAAAAGAGGAAATGAGCATGAATTATAACTTCATGGAGTGCAGTGATCACCAAAGGGAGCGCAGCTAAACATCTAAGCTCTGTCTGTGAATTTGTTAATACCAATTAAGATTTATACATTAGTGTCTTAGTGTCTGTGTAAAACCTTGACTTTTATCGCCATTTTGTTGTTCAAATGTATCATTTTCCAGTACATATTAGGTTGTTTTTTAGTCACAATTTTATTAGATATGTTTTGAATTAACTGAACATATTTTCCAGCTTCAGTTAAACTTCAAGGTGGCAGTTTTAGCTTCAGATGAATGCTCTATATTAGTGATGATTATTTGGAGAGTTTCAATAGTTAGTAGTCCTTTCCAATTCCTACTTACTTAAAGGATTTTGGTGTTGTGTTTGTGAACATGGTCTTTCTGCTTCCATTGTTTTGGCATCGTCCGATTCCACCAACTTATCAGCACTCTGTGGTCTCTTCCATGTTTCATGAGCAGCCTCAGGCCAGTGCTGTGTGCACACACTCTTACTAATGAGGATGAAGACAGGTGGTTGAAAATCAGTCTTGTTTACCTTAGTCCAGGACTCCATATCCAAACTTTTAGATGTTACAGAAAGCTACTTAAAACAGGATTAAATCATTTAGATTAAGGTTTAATTTTGGCTTAATTTATACTCTGTGTCCAGGTGTCAAGGCCAAAGAGTTTTTAGAAATGTTAAAGTAATGTGAATGAGAAAATACATGGTAATGTATATGTAATCTGTCGGGATATTACGCCTAATGAAATCACTAGCAAATATGTGTTTAAAGCAGTGTTTCTCAAACTTTTTACTGCGTACCACGTCAGAAAATATTAGGCTCTCTAAGTACCACCATTATGGCCCACGTTAAAATAGAGTAGCATAGGCTAGGCAGACAGTTCCCGCTGGAGGCAGGTTTATTCCTGAAAACAATATTTATTAGGGCTGCACGATATGACCTGAAATCAAAATCACGATTAATTGCACACTTTACCTCGATAACGATAAATGAACGATAATTAAAAATGTTTGTAATTCGACGATGGACACTGCGTTTTTTTTGTTTGTTTTTTTGTATAAGGTTTTAAAAAAGGTCATTTGCATGATAAGAATGTAAAAAGGCTATACAATCTATTTCTTAACTGCTAATTAACTTGTTAGTCCTAACTTTGAACCAGCAAGTTGCGTTTTAAGCGCCTCTTTTTTTTTCTGCTTGTGGAGAGCTACGTGACACATGGAACTATATTGATAAGGACCGGCGTGTTAAATCGGCTGCCCGAGAGTACACCAGGCAGACACACAGCTGACAACCTGCAGGTGGAGGCGCTGGAGACAGGCCTGGACATGTGGACTTGTCTCAGTCCCGCAAGCGGTTTCAGGAAAGTGGCTGCATGTGTCCGGCAATGCACAGAACATCAACACAAGCCTACAGCTGTTGGCGGACACGGAGTGCGGAAAGTGTGTCAGAGCCTCCCGGACGGGTGAACTGAGACTCCGTTTCCTGCTTGTCGGTCAATGGTTAATGACGGTTATCATTTAATTTCATTGTGCTTTCTTTTAGAAGGCTGGCTACCAAAAACTGCCACTTACTAGCTAATTAATTAGCCTAAGTTAAACGCTAGCTATTAGTAAACAGAAGGTAGTTTGCGCCAGTGTTTGTGTGTGTGCGAAAAAATACGTCGTTAACGGCTTTAGAATCACGATGTCGATACATTTTCAATTAATCGTCGAGCCCTAATATTTATTGTTGACAGCCACACTGTTCTTCCTCCGTCCCACTCGACGGAGTCCAAATTTGAGGCGACTCAGGTCATGTCTCCTTACTGTTTTGCATCATATGCTGCTAGCAGGTGCTGTGGAGACTTCACCGTTGCTGCTTTAGTAGCGAATAGCACTTGTGCTCATCCACTGTAGTTTCAACAGGGCTGCTCAAAATATTCTCCTACTCATCCACACTTTTCTACCTAATTGTTCCTGTTTGGAGTCACAATTGCAGTGTTTTTGAACCATTCATTTTCCTCTGCTTGCTATCTTGCCATCACAGCTCGTAACTAATCATGGATGTATGGCACTCTGTTAATGAGCGTAAAGTAGCAAGCTGATATCGAAACAGAATATATTACACTTAAACAAACACTTATTTTCCGTTACTTTTAACTGATCATAATTTAAGTATTATTATTGGAATTGTTGTATTATTTCTATAGTATTATGTTTTTTAATTAATTTATTTCATTTTTTTTTTTAAATATATCAGAGATTCCATTTGCGTACCACTAGAGGGAGCTCACGCACCACCAAATGTCACTCAAACTTCCCATTTCAGTTTTTCTTCAATCCTTTTACCCCCTCCTCCCTTATGTCTCCTTCTCAATCTCTCTGCATCACCAGGACATGGCTGGCCTGTTGAAGCCAGAGGCCAGTAAGCTTCTGATCGGCTCTCTGAGAGACCGTTTCCCGGACGTACCCATCCATGTACACACACACGACACAGCTGGAGCCGGAGTAGCCGCCATGCTGGCCTGTGCAGAGGCTGGAGCTGACGTAGTGGATGTGGCTGTGAGTATTCAGACAAGGTCGCTTTGGATGTCTTGATAATAAAGTTGTGTGTGTATAAAACATGATTTTAAAAACCTTAGGGGTTTTTAAAAGTTTATTTATTATCATAAAACAATATTTAATCTTGTAATTTATACTTACTTATGAAAGATATGGAAAGTGAGAACTGCCTGCCATGTTACCAGTACTAACTCACTGTATACATTCAACTGAAATAATTATTTGAAGGCCCACAAGTTGTCCTACCAATATGCAGGGCTTAAAGTATTCCGGCACCGTGCCGGATCTCCGGCGTGCAGCCTTGAGGAAAAAAGAGCTTGCATGCGGTTTATTATTTTCGAGGCAATTGATTTCACCTACCAATCATATGAGAGGAACGCAGCTCTAACTAACGCAGGGCTTAAGTAATCGGGCCTGGTGCCCGATTTCTGGCATATGACTATTTTAGAAAAATAAATACATTAAAAAGTCCACATGGGATCTGTTTTTGATGCGCTGGATTTAACCAATCATCGAACTTCCACCTACCAATGAAACGAGTTCTAGCCAATCAGGTGCCCATAGATATATCTATGGCGGTGCCGGTGTGGTCTCCGTGGTAACGCGGCTAAAAAAAATGGAGGCAAAGTTTATCAATATGTATATATATAGCTTAAGTTGAGAAAGGAGTTAAAAATAAGAGGTAAAGGGTGGAGACGGGAAGCCGTTTTAGCACTTGGTGCCTCAGATTGAGGGAGCCAGGTGCTTGCTTCTGCAGCGCATGTTCAAGGAAGATACTGTACGGCAGCAGCGATAAGTGCTTGCTAGTCACAAAGCTTTGGTCCGTGCACTCTGTCATACGAGTACGTTACCGGCAACCACGGCTACCGCTACCTCTGCGACTGCGCCTTCACTGACTGACCGTGTTTGTGATACATATACGTGTGTGCACGTTCATAGCGGAACACGATTTGTCATTAACCATGGCCACTGTGTCAAAGCTATCTGAAGCCCAAACTGCCATGACAAAGCTGTCTGTTTGGAATCAGCATGGCAGGTATTTAAACATAACGGCCTTGTCCCAGAGTTCAGACGTCTAGCTATATGAAAAGGTATATAGTGCAACGTTTTTAATAATGTAAAAAAAATCATGAATGTACTAATTCGCAAAGTAACAACATATCTAGAAAGTTTTGTTTTCACAATGATTCATTGTAGGATTATGATATTATTGCAATATGTAAATCTGCATTGATTCTTAATTTAACATATGGTTGGAAGAAGTAAAAATTGATCCGAAACTTTTTAGTTCTTAAAAATTATGACTTTTATTATTGTGTAATGTAAGAAGGACTTTAACTGTTTTGCCAGTCAAATTAACTTTAATGAGTACATATATTACTTGAGCTACCACCTACGAGCTAAGCATAGTAGTACAGTTAACGTGACTCAGGTTGATGCTAGCAGGTAGTTTTCACGCATACACAGCCTGTACAACACGGAGAAAGCAGCCCAACTGGAACTGCTGCAAAGTGATGCAAGGTGATCACTGGACGTCAGTGAGTAATCAAAATTATTTAGAAGTTACTGCACACCATATTGACTCTAGATTCAAATGTGTGACTAGATTCGCACATACAGTAAATAAATAATATAATAATAAAATAATTAATAAACAAATAGAAATCTTAAAATCAAGTTCATAAAGTCACTTTCTTTGCATTCATTTGATTCCCAATCAAGATACACTGGTAAGAATGTCTTTCCATTGTTAATATGTACTTAAACACAGTTCTGAAATGCAAAATAATAGAATTTTAATCATGTGATAGAACATGCGATTAATCGCGATTAACTATAGAAATTCAGCGATTAATCGCGATTAAAAAATGAATCGTTTGACAGCCCTATACAACATTTATGATGAAATACACCAGTGCATGGATGAAAGCTAAGACCTAATGGTTTTTGGAAGTAATGCTCCTGTCCCTTTTGATTGGAAATTGCTGTTTTTGTGTTCTTCCCATCACTCATTATATAATACTTATACCAGTACACACAGATTTGCAGATTGTTACACCACACCTTTTCCATGTATATGAAATCGATCCACTAAGCTGGGAAGCCACGTAACGCACTTCTATAAACAGTATTCATATTGACTGTTGTCACTCCCTAGGTCGACTCTATGGCCGGGATGACCTCTCAGCCCAGCATGGGAGCCATTGTGGCGTGCGCCAAGGGGACGAAGCTCGACACCGGTAAGGAACATGCTCACCATCCTGGCAACATCAACAGTGACAACAGACAATTGTTTCAAAAGTATTACAATGTCTCATAGAAGATTAGATACATAGATTATTAGATATAATTTTGGTGGAAGGGGGGCATAGGAACACTATGAATTTATTTAGACATCACAAGTTTATTTTAGTAAAATAAAAAAAGCTCAGTGATTATTTCTTAGTGTCTTTCTGAGACTCTCCTGCTTTACATGGGGGGGGGTGTCAATCAGCAAATAAAGAAATGACAGAGCGCATCACTAATAATGGCCTTCAGTCAGAAAGACTGGTGTATTCTGCTAAGTGATGATGTATACAGCCAATTATGAGAGGAGGGAGAAAAGAAAGAGGCCGGTGTGGTCAATGAAATATGATGCTCTGTTAAACAAAACATTCTTGATCCATGAAACGATCAACATTTCAGATTAGTGGAAGGTGAGAAGTATTAGCCGATCCATTTGCTGCTAAACCCATAAAGATATGGGTTGTATCCATGAATAATGTGGTCATATATTTATCATAGCATGCTGAACAGGAAAACCTGCTGCCCGGCACAGCCACAGTTTTCTACTTTGACTAATGAGCAGCTCTCCCTGGAGCATTAAAGGCTTTTCCCCCCCATGGCATCCTTGACATGGTTGGGTTTTACCCATTTTGCTTCTATCAGAGATCTTTCAGTCACACTCTAGACCGCCATTGCTTTATTACTATCTCCTCAGGAGGTGAACAGATAAGTGGAGGGATGGATTTATAATATTTTCATTCCCCTTTGGGTTTGCTGTTGTCCACTGTGTTCTGTTTAATGCTATTTTCATGAGCTGTGAAAATGTGGAGCCTTTCCCAACTCTGATAGCTGACCGGGCGCAGTGACCTCTGCCTCACACTGCAATGGGTGCACAGTGTAAAATATATCAAAGCAGCCAGTTGTGAAGCGCTGTTAGAAATTGAGGAAACATGAAACGGGCTAAAGGAATTAAAACTGATGTGAAGTTTGCTGCTTAAGTATGTAGAGTAATGCTCTTGGAAGAAAAAAAACAGACTCATCTTTACTAACTAGATCTGATAGCTAATTTCCATTACTGAGAAATAGCAAAAGCCCTGCTAATTTTGTTTACGCTATGTTCACACGGCACAGCTAATGTACACTCTGCTGCTGTAGTGCAGGATACCATTACCTTCTAAGCCGTTTGTTACCCTCTAAATGCAGATTATTTATTTTAATGGACAATTCGGTGTATGCCAAGTCCTCCGTGTGTTCTGCTCTGATGTAGGTACAGAAAGTTTCCTGCCTCTGCGCATTGGAGAGACATTATTTCCCATCAGCTCGTTTCTTCACTTATGCCTATCAATGACCGTCTGTGTCCCGTAGCTGAATGATTAGCCCTGATGCTAGTATTCCGTAGCACAGAAGGATCAGTCTGTAGAGAAACCCATGCCTGCATTCTCATAGAAGCTGTATTGCATTGTCTGGAGTTGTTTCTGCAGGTCCTGTCATAACTGGGATAATTGTTGTCCATCTGTGTCAAACCGCTGTGGAATTGACCATGCTTTTGTTGTGCTGTGTTAACAAGCTTTCATGTATAGTAGTAGGGTTGGGCGATATGTTAAAAAAAGTGGCATTACAATCTACAAGCTCTCAGCTATTTCTGGTTTAATAACTACACCAAATAAACTCACAAAATGTCAAGAAAGGAAATATTCTTACACCTATTCTCCTTACTAAACAGAAAAATACATCTGTACAGCTTCTTCTGTAAACGAACTAAGACTTATTTACTTACTTAGCTTATTTACCTTGTTTACTTATCAAATTCAAGCGCCTATTCATTCAAAATCAACAGAAACAAACTAAAACTCACCAAAACTGTCTTTGTTAGCCTTTTCACTCTTCCAACAATCAGCAAATCTGGTAAGGAAATAAATCCTGTATTCACCGAGTTAGATGTGAAAATATGCCGATGCTACAGGCCGTGTTCCCGCGCTGTCTCGCTCTGCCGTCACTGTTGTTGACACCATTAAATAAGCAAAATAAAATTACAAAAATTGCCCAAAAAAAACAGCCAAAACGTACTCAGCCAAACGACGATAGCCGATGTATTCCTCGAATCGCCCAACCCTATCATGTAGTGGTGTTTGAAAAGTATACGCTACCTTTGAAATCATTTGTGTATCTTTGAGGAAAATTCCACCTTAAAACATTGACTGTTTAAATAGTAACTTATACCAGGCTGATGTGATTAAGTGTGGTCGGAAGTGTCTCCTATTGCAACCACACCCAACAGTGATGTCATAGTGTCCTGACACTCCCTGGAGTACACTTCTACATCACTGCAGCAAGGTGACAGTTGAACCACTGGTCAACAAAGATTGTCAGCAGGTGTTGAGTTGCTCTTTAAAAAAAAAAGACAGTGCTCCTTTTATTTCTGAGTCAGTTTAGTTGTGAGCACCTAATTTCTATGGATGAGTGGCCAAACCGACAACATGATGTCACATTCATATTTGCAGTGCAGCTACAGTGGCGCTGTTAAGCAGCACATGACAGTAAACACTGTGTTGTTAGTCTCTCAGGGCGTCCGTCAAAGTGAATGGGTTTCCTTTCGAGGCTCATTGTTAAATATTGCTGCTGAAACAATCATACAGGGAGAAATCTGTCGTAGAAGAGGAAGCAAATTCTGTAATAGTCCAGAAAGCAACACAGCAACAGAGCCATTAAGTGTTGTGAGTATGATGTGTGACTTGTGCTTTGAAAGGAAACCACTTCACTGCTGCTCTCTCCATCCACACATTTAACCCACGGCTGAACACAGCAGGTTCACGGCCCTTCTCCCGAGCTGGCCAATATTGTTCCGCGCAATGTAGGAAATAAGTATGATGTATCAGAGGGAGAGAAACTCTCCCGTCATATAGACACAGTCCAAGCTAGTGACAGAATATCAATTTGTGAGCATACAGTTCCCCTGAAAAAATGTAGAGAGAAAGACAAGGTTGTTACTCAAGAGCGAGAGGTTTTCAAGTGTGTCAGTTTATTTGTGGAATTTCAATTTGCCTCCCTTGAGACTGAGATTTGAATGCAGGGTGTCCTCCCACGCACTCTCTGAGACACACACACACACACACACACACACGTGCATACTTATAGTGTGTCCTGATGTGACCCTGGTACATGCATTATGCATACACATGCAGACAAACTCCTCACTTCCAAATTATTTTCTACCTGTCACCTTGTGCTCGTCTCTTCCATTCATCTCGGCCTCTGTTTATGCCTCTCCCTCCTTCCATCTCCGTTTGCCTATCTCACTGCTTTTTTTGTAATCAAGCAGAGCACTGCCTTGGATACTTCCATACCTTCCTGACCTTAGTCTGTTGAATGCTTTCTCTCCCCTCCCTCTCTCCGCTCTTTCTCCCATCTCTCTTACAAAGCAGTAATCAGTGCTGTGCAGTGTGCTCTGCCTCCTCTATCTCCCTCCCTCTCTCTGCTCTCATGCCTTTTTTCCTATCACCCCCGCTTCTTTTACATTGTCTCTCCGTCCTCCTTTTCCCTCCCTCTCACTCAGCGACAAAGCAATTAAAAGCACTTTACATGCCTATTTCACTCCCTCAAACTCCCTCACTCGTTGCTCTTTCCCATCCACTCCCTCAGTGTCTCCCACACCATCTCTTTGTCCTGAAGAAATGGCAAAAGCACCACTTCTCTGGTTAATTCATATGTCTTGAAGCTGTCAGTTTATTTATTCAGTCAGCCACGGTGTGCGCGCACACACACACACAAACAAATACTCATACATATTCACAAAAGACTCATGCAGCTGAATGATGACACACAATAAAGCGGCCCTTGTGTTTGTTTGACACAGCATTTACTGCCTTTTCTCATGCATCATGCATGGATTTAATTGAGGAATTTTCAGCTGCCAGCCACAACAGTGCAGCTGTCTAAGATGTAGTGGTCATCAAACACGCACCACACAAAGGACAGATATTACTATACTGTATGTAGGCGCTCAACCACAGACACACAAGCACTGAACCCAGACAGTGAGGCAGGTGAGCCGGAACATTTGGCTTCTTGTTCACCTCCCTCGTCTCCCCTCATTTTTCTATCCGTCTGCGTTCAATTTTCCCATCTTTTCTCCCCGAATCTTCTTGTGCCCATCTGTCTTCATCTATGGGTCTTGGTTAGCTCTCATCGTCTCATCAACCACAAACCATGTCTTTCTACAACTGTGTGCATCTGTGTCGGTGTAGCTAATGTGTGCATGTTTATGAATGCAAATATGTGCGTGTGTCTCTGTCTGTTTGTCTCCTGCATTAGTGAGTTTGTGCTGCTAATGAGTTGTATATCGATGGCACTTTGTCACTGCCAAGGAGCCATCTAAATGACTGATAAATGTACGTGCATGTGCCTGTGTGCCTGCACGTCTGTGGTATACATACACAGTTGTAGTGATTGATGATTTTAGGGAGCATAACCAGCAGTCCAGAAAAAAACATTTAACATTTAAAACATTTAAAAATACATCATGATTTAGCAAAGTTCAGACGTTGTCAATCCACAACATTTGTAGCTTTTCTCCATATTTACCAAATAGGCAAGTTAGTCATCACAATAACAGAAAACGATGTAGATAAAACACATTATTGTTGTGCTCGCTTAATTAGGGCTAACTTTCCTGTTGGTTGAGAAAGATGCTCCTGCCAGTGCTCCTCGCCAAAGCACTTTTACTAATGACTGAATTCGATTCAACTCAACTTTCTGCTTTCATAGAGCTTTCCAACTCACACAGGTGAGGAATTGGCTAGTTCCTCAGGGAATTGTAGGCTTGTGGAATTATATTTTTTGTCAGCTACCGTATGTATTAATTTACTCAGATACAACAACTCAGATTCAAAATGTTACCCAAGTAAAAGTACATAGTGTATAATATTGAGCAAAATGTACTTAAAATATCAAAAGTAAAAAAAATGGCCCCTGTGACTGATATGACAATTATAAGATTAAGTGCATCAACGTGTAAGCAGTATTTTACTGTTGTAGCTGCTCGAGGTAGCGCTAGGTTTAACTACTTTATATATGGTTGGTAGTTTACTCCAGTGGTTCCTAACATAGGGGCCAAGGCTCTCCAAAGGATCACCATACGTCTGAGGGCTCATGAGATGATTTTTTTTTTTTTTTAAGATTAGCTTTTTTGTGATATAGTGGGTACATCGGTTATTTCAATGAGACCATTAGACGGGAAATATGACAAGTGACCTCAACTAGATAATGCTGTTTTGTAAGTCATCAAAAGCCAAAAAGATTGGAAACCACTTAATCTTTAACAATGTATTATATTTTGTAAAATCATGTCTTTTTTATGTTGAATCCAAATTTGGAAGTAACTACAGCTGAATAAATTAGAAAAATGTAGTTGACTAAAAAGTGCAACATTTCCCTTTGAAATGAAGATATACTTAAGTAAAGTTCAAGTATTTCAAAACAATACTTAAGAACAGTACTTTTTACAAAATGTTGACTTTTGAAGTTCACATTTATTAAATAAGGGTAGTAAAGGAATAGTTCAACATTTTGGGAAATCTGAGTATTCAATTTCTTGTTGAGATTTAGGTTCGAAAACTGATACCAACCTCATATCTGTAAGTTTAGCATGAAGCTGGCGCCAGCAGCTGGTGAGCTTAGCATAAAGATTTCAAAAATGTCTGACTATTCCTTTTGATTGTTCATCATTGCATGTGTTTATGCATGGAGTTAAATTTGCTCAGGATGTACAAATTTAACAACTATACAATGCACTGAAACAGTGTATCTGCTAACGCAACGACAATCTGCCTCCTTGCTCTCTGTGCAAGTAGAAGCATTTTTCTCATTCCCATATCAGGCCAAATGTGGACAGTATCATGTTACATTGAGATATTCCCAGCACAGCCACAGTAGAAATGTGTCAGTTACTGTCAGAGAGATACAGTCTGTCCTTGTTCAAATAATCTTTATTTTACACCAATATTTACCAATCCATCAAAAAAGAATCTGACATTTTACACCCATAGCAGCTTCAGTGCATCACAGCAGAGTACAATGTATCCAGTTTGGTAAAGGGGCAGAGCTCTTTGAGTTGTCAGCTAAGAGGACCCAGTTTGCTGCTGCAGCTACATGTTTGATCTGTTTTGTTGGTGTGTGTGTCAGCTGGTGTTAACTGTTATTGGACAGGTAAAACCTTACCTAAGCAGACATTTGAATCAACAAAGGATAATGTCACTTCCTCCCCTGGTAAAGTAATTTCACAATGAAAACATAAATGAGAGCTATGATTTTGGTTCGCAAACAGAGGGAAATGGACCTAATTACTGACTGGCTTGGCAGGCAGCTGAATTTGAGGAGCAACAACATGCACATTAATTTCACATTAATTTCACAGTAGCTCCATTTCCTCCGCCAAGATCACAGTGAAACCACACACACTTTTTGGAGTACGTACTCACTTTGAATCATGAAAATTCAAGCTTGCCGCTCTGTTGTTGTCGATGTAACGAGCTAAGTTTGTCTCATTAACATGGCTGATTTTTCTCATCATTAGCCAAACGCTCAGTGTGCTGCCATTTCTGTCACGGCATTAAATCAGATTTCTCCTTTTTTAAGGTAATCAGCTCGAGCACACCTTAACTGGCTGTAGCAGAACATCATGAGTATGAGCAACCGGTGCCTTTTTTAAGGATCACAAAATATCACAAGGGATTTAATGAGCAGCAAAGGCGCGACGTAAACGCACACTAACTGGCTAATTAGTGCTTTACCAACACTGTAGCTCAGGCTTGTTTAGGCTTTTCTGGCCTGTAACCCAAATTTCTACTAACGAAATGCACTTTTTAAGAGTTGTCAAAAATAGAGCCCGTGGCAGATGATACATCTCTGCTGAAATCTTTGTTTTTTTCTTGCCAACTAGCTTGAGAAGTTTCACATCATGTTTATATTTTCACACATCAAAATCAGCAGCATAAACCGAGTACTTTCACAATTTGCTAGCTGGCACAAGTTTTGAGATGACTAATCTGTCTGTCTGTCTGTCTGTCTGTCTGTGTCTGTCTGTCTGTCTGTCTGTCCCTATCTTTAGATTTATATTCTGAAAGCACAAACCTATTACTGATTGTGTGTTTATTGATTGTTGTTGCCCCTTGCTCCATTGTATTGAATAGCAAGCTCACTTTCAAATGACGGTAGATCAGTATTTTCAAGTTTGACCAATGATTGGACATCCTTTTTCTCTGCTCTGCTGCAGGCATTGCTCTGGAGAAGGTATTTGACTACAGTGAATATTGGGAAGTAGCCAGAGGCCTGTATGCTCCATTCGACTGCACTGCCACCATGAAATCAGGCAACGCTGATGTCTACGAGAACGAGATACCCGGAGGACAGTACACCAACCTTCACTTCCAGGTACAGTGAGCTATTCTGGTCGTTTTTTTTTTTTTTTAAATGTTTTGTGTAAGTGATTGAGTTTGAAGCTAAATACACATTCACAAAGCTCTTTGCTACACTTTCAGCTCCTTAGGATGGAGTATTAGAGGTGGCAGGTGCATCTGAAAGGATGTAAACAACAGATTAGCTCAGTGTAACAGTACATTTAAATTCATTGTTGCATGCAAATCCACCTCATTGCACCTGTAAAGTGTCTGTGCACTTTTAACTGCAATTTGACAGTTTAATATATGAACTGTTGACATACAAAATGTTTTATATTACAATTGTTCAGATGTGTACAGTCTGCATTTCAAAAAGATATAATACTCTGCAGATAAATAGACTTATGTTCCTTCTGACAGAGTGTGTATAAGACAAGTTTGTATAAGTGTGTTCAAAGCTTATGCAGATATTTGGGTATTTGTTAATGATGTATGGTACAAACATGAGTCACACTCTGCAAAGTGTCACAGACTATTTAAAAGTGACTGAATGCACAGCGCTGTGTGCACCCACTGGACGAAGAATGTGTGTGCAGTGAACATTACGTAGCTCAGTTGTGACTTGTTTATATCAAGGAGGGTTGAACAAATGCACAATGACTAAATTACCGTTTACAGTGGCTTATCGCGCTGGCCCATCTGGCCTTTGCTAGACGAGCGTCTTCGCCATAAATTCAAAAGCTGTGGGTGTCACTTCAAAATTATAGCCTTAAATCACAGGTTGACACTCTGAATGCCTTGACTTTTTCCTCCAACGGAGTAATAAAAAGATCACTCATTCATACTGTTTCACTACGGCTCATTGCAGGCTCACAGCATGGGACTGGGAAATAAGTTCAAGGAGGTGAAGAAGGCCTATACTGAAGCCAACAAACTACTTGGAGACCTCATCAAGGTGAGACATGAAGATAAAACATCACAAGTGCCTCCGTTCATTGTCAGGAGTGTATTCGTGCTGCACATTTCCTGCTTGCATTACATATCATTCGTCCGTTTTACCGATCTATAGTGCTAGTAGGTACCACAGACTGTAGTACTGTACAAAGATGTATCTGTCATCTATTTGATATTCCTCCATTAGCATCTCTCGACTGTTTCTGCCAAGCTGCCTCTCTTTCTCTCTTTTTTTGCTTGGCTGAGCCAAATATTCCCAGATTAAGGTTTGGTACATCCACTATTCTGAGTTGTCTGGATTCACTTCAGCCGCCGTTTGTTTGACCATCCCTGTCTTTCTCGGTTTCTGTGGGTAGTTTTCTTACTTGACCTACCGTTTTATAGTTTTGCCCATTCCATGCCATATGCGTATTCTGTATTAGGTTGTTTACCCTGTCATTTATTTATTTTTCAGCAGCATAGTTTTATTCAGCACTGATACAAAGTTTTGTTCCTTGTATTGCCCCAGTCAATATACATTTGGGTAGAAACTCCAATGAACTACTTTTGGGTTGATTTCCTGAAGGGCACATTAATCATGGTCGTGGAGAGGGAGCTCAATTGCCAATTCTGCAGTCAACAATTTTGTTCTCCGCCTAAATTCACTTCTATCCTGCTTTTTTGTTTTTCATTATCTTTCATTAATTCCTTTGTTTTTCTCCCTTCATTATTTACCATCACAGTTTAGTAATAGATTCATCCCTCTTTCACCGTGTTCACGCTCACTCTGTAATTATTTTGTTCTCTAGTTTGCATTCTCTTTCTTTATCAAGCCGCCCTGTCACTTTTTCTTTTACACCTTTCTCATTCCATTGCTGCTTTGCACACACTTATTCCCCAGCCATCTTTCTTATTTTGCTCTCTGTGCACTGAGATTGTCCTTTACTCTACCTCCTCCTTCTCTCTCTTTCTCTTTTTTTTTTTTTTTTTTTTAAATCTTTTTGTGTCTTTCTCAATTTTCCTTCTCGGGTCCCCTTTCCCTTATTTCCTTTCCCCCTCTCTGTTTTCCCCATCAATTCTTCAACCCATACTCTATCAGTTCAATTAAGACTCGGCGGGCTTCACTGCACAAGCCAATGTTGGCTTAATGTGCCTACGGGTCCTGCTATGCTCTCTGTTGTATCCTGTTAGCTTGACAATGGCTGTCTCTCACACAGTTGGCTTGTCGATAAGGGAAAGGGAGTGTGCTTGTCAAATATAGATATAAAGTAGACACACCACACACAAGCAGAGAAGCCAACGTATATATACAGTGACCATGCTCTCTCTCTCTCACGCACGCACGCACGCACGCACGCACTCACAGCACTACAAAAGCCATATGTTTAAAGCTCAGAGCTGTGGGCGAAGGATTGTGCTTGTCAGAGGACTCAATTTCCAGACCACGCATATTAAAAGGACTACTTTTATCAAGTACACTGCCCCTCCCCACCATGAAAAAGACAAACAACACTAATTATGTCTGATTTTTTACATCAAAGCATTTGCATAAAAGTGATTTGATGATGCTTGCTTACTTCACTAAGCTTATTAATTCTCATGACTTGTTTTTTTAGAATTAAGAAATGGAGGTTTTTCTACAGGATGTCTCTGAACTGACAGAAAAAACAGACTTGTAGGCTCATTGGCTCCCATTGACTTCCAAACGATTTCAAAAGCAATCCAGGAGGCAGTGCGACAATTCAAAATTTCCTGAAATGCTCATGAGCCTAACTGGTTAATTATCATGATATTAATTCCAGTTTATTACATCGCGTTGCAGAGCATCCAGTGCAAATTCACCTAATCTGCCAGAATCCATGGACATGATTCACAAATATAAAGGACCTCTGCTCAGCATAATGAAGGGCTATAAAAAGATCCTTAGTCTCTTGAGATTCCCTCTGCATCAATGCTGATTTGATTAGTCTGTTGAGAAAGTTTGAGGTCAGAAAATGGTCCTCTGTGCCTCTAATCTATCATGCAGCCATTAAGTTTGCATGTACAGTTAGCTGGGCAATACGATTAGTGACATTGGATGTTTGCCACAGTGCTTGATACAGTACGGAAAAGACAGACAGACCGACAAGAGCCACGTGCAGCTAGCACAATGTGGGATGAGAATGTAAATGGCATGTATTTAAAGGTCTGTTTTTAGACATTTTAAAACCATAATATAATATAGTAAAGAGAATTATAATTATATTGTCTAACTTTTTTTTCATTTTAATTCATTGTGTTATTAGGCTTATGCTTTATGTTCCCCATCAGCCATCTCTATTTTTAAAATTGATAAGAAAAAAATGCAAACACTGAAAAGCCTGTCTGGTAAAGGAACCTTGAAACAACAACAGATGCAGCGGAGTGGTGAGCTACAGACACAGGGACAGGTCTTCAAAATGTGTCCTGTATTCTGCACCCCTCGGCTGATGCACAGCTGCCAGTCCTGGTCCCCTCATCGTCCTCCTGGTCACGTACTGGTGCCCTTGCACACACCACAGTGTTGTTCTATCACCTGAACATCACAACGTCAAACTGACAAACTTGTTATCAGAAGATAATAGTAATAAGTCACCTTGTCTAGTTCTGAAGCTACTTATTATTTTTGCTCATGTGCTTATTTGCTAAAGCAACAGATCAGACACAACATACATGAAGAGATGCCTACAGGCTCTGTTATAATAATGTAATCCCTGGCCTCTCCAAGCATACATTTTTTTTATTTTACACCAGGTATTCTCACAACATCCCATAAATTATTTGAGAAAAAAAAAAAATATATATATATCTATCTATAGCTAGTGCTGCAAGTAAGTTAGTTAGCAGTTAGTCCACTTTAGTAAGCTTCAGAGGTTGATTTGGTTATCTTTGGACAGAGCCAGGGTAACTGTTTCCCCGTTTTCAGTCTTTATGCTAAGCTAAGATAACCAGCTGCTGGCTACAGCTTCATGTTGCATGGACTGATATTTTTTTATTTGTTTAATTTAACAGGGACAATGCTCATTAATCAATAGCAAAGCAACTGTAAATGAGCCAGATTTAGCTCAGCAGGCTAATTTTCATCTGTTGTCCCTGGCCAGTTGGCAACCTAAAAAAAAATATAAATACAATAAAATGACATTACAGTCAACATATAAAAACAACATACACAGACCAACGTAAAAAAAACCAATGCACAACAACAAGTAACGAACACATCAGACAGCAAGCGACGAAACAAGACAAAACTGCAGGCAGCAAAAGTCAACAGGCAGTCAGCAGTCTAATGTGCACATATCTGGTTATCATATCCCAGTTCTTCAGCTGACCAGTAAAAGAATGATAAGTATTTACTTCTTTAGATGCTGTTACAGAGAACGCTGACTGACCAAAAGCACTTCTTTGAGTGGGAACGATCCAGTCCCCTCTTGTGGTGCCTCTGGTAACATGAGAGCCTGCTCTCTGAACAACAAATGTTTTCAGGTAAAGGTTACTATATTTAATCAGGTTTTCCCAACTTAAAAGTCTATGTCTATTTAAAATTTGACAGCTGTGAAAACTGTTGGGTTATTGATCTAGAACTTTTAGAGTATGTTTATATAGAGTTCCATGTGGTTTCCTTGTGGATTTGTTAGCCTGGGCAAAGCTAGTCAAACAATTAAAATAGGAGAGTGGAAATATTTTCTCCAAATGCTGCACTATTCCTCTAAATGTCTTGCTTGCCTGCTGTCCTAAATGCCTGCTGTCTGACCAGCAGGCCAAAACCAGTCCACCTCTTAGAAGACTTAGAAAACCAGAAAATACTGAGATTTGAGAAGCTGGAAACGGACTCTTACTAATTTGTTTCATTTGTTAGAGCATAATAAAACAATCTAATCTTTCAGTTTAGTTATTAAAAGTCCTGAAACTGTCATTGACTTGCATACAGCAGGAAGTTGTTCTGACTCTTTGCTGCCTTTTTTCCCCTGCATTTAACTTTCGCTCCTTTTTTCTGTTTTCCTTCCCTTTTCTTTCTCGCTCAGCTACATTCGTCGCAACATGAGCTTGTCAATATAAGGAGGACAAGTTGTATTTGTGTGTATTCTGTCTTTCTCCTTTACCTAACTTACTCTGTCACTTTCCTTTTGCAATTACAGGCACGTATTCACTCACCTCCACACTCCTAAAACACACACATGCTCAGTGTCTCTCACTTTAGGTTGGAGCACCTCCTTGTATTGCCTGTGGGGCTGCAGATGTCTATTGCTCTTGTCTGTTTGCCTCTGTCTCTCCTCCCCTTGGTTCATCCGTCCATTCCTTTCTTTCTCGCTCTCTTACTCTGCCTGTCGCTCTGCTTTCATTCCGTCTCATCTCTTCCTTCGTCGCTGCCTCCCACCTTCCCTCATTTTGATTAGGGATACATGAAGGAAGTCTAATCTTTCTATTGTCTCTCCGCTCCTCCCCCCACTTTGAGTCTCTTGTTATCGCTCCTCTCCCGTCTCCTCCTCTCTTGACAGGTACCATTTTTCACTCTGCTCCTGGCTCTGCTGGCTAGTGCCTTCTCTCACACACGCACGCACACACACACACACACACACACACAATCCCTTTGCCCATTAGGGGAGTTCAGGTTTGGATAGAGTTGCATCTCAAAACAAATTCAAGCAAAGTACACGGACAAATGACACACACCAGCATACAAGATAGAAGCACACACAGAATCACTGACACACACACACACACACACACACACACACACACACACACACACACACTCACTCACTCACTCACTCACTCACTCAGTACCCGATTTCTGCTGCCAGGAGTGTGGAGTCATGCAGGACCACTTAGACTGAGCTGTACATTAGTGAAAGTGAGAAAGATGGACAGAAGGCAATATAAGAGTACTGTGAGACAGCTAAGAACATGAAGATAGTAAGAATAGAAAGTGCCCGTCAAAGTGGAGAGATGGAGGTGGGCAAGGGTGGAACAGGTTTGGTGTGTCAAGTGTGATAATATAAGCCTTAGTAAGGAACTACGTAAGGTCACAGATGAGTTTAAGTGGTGGGAAGAGAGACATGGAAAGATCAGAGTGCTAAGTGCAGCTGCATGCTGAGGAATAAGCAGCATTACTGAATATAGAAAGATATTGGATGCTTCTGACCAGTTATTCATATGTGAATTATGTTGTATCAAATCAGTAAAGCTAAGTGAAGAATGAAGAATTAGTCTTCTTCAAATATGATATGTTCATTCATTTATTTGAGAAACCGATAATGACACTGGGTAGTTATTATTCAGAAATTCAAAAGTGGTATTGGATTTTCTACAAGATTGTAATATCTGTTCAGTACATATGATTTTACACTTTAGCTATACAGCAGCTGTTGCTGTGAAATGACTAGCAGGATGGTCCATTTGGTATTAGCCACACTAGCAGTGTGACTGTAGGGATGGCACCGTCGGTCATTTGGTCCACCACTTTAGTCCAGACTGAAATATCTCAAAAACTACTGGTTGGATTTCCATGGAATTTGGTACAGATATCTATACTGCCCAGTACACGAGTCCTAATGACTTTGATGATCCCCTTCATTTTTTTATCTTGTGCCACCAGGAGGTCAAAATGTTCTCATTTAGTCAAATACCTCTACATCTACAGTATGGATTGGCATAAACTTTGGTACAGAAATTCACGTTCCCCAAAAGAGAAATCCTACTCACTTCCTCTGACTTTTCCTCTAACGCCATCATCAGGTTAAAATTCAAAGTTGTCCAATACTTTTGTTTGTGACCAAATATCTGCAAAACAGATATATTTCCCATCAGCTTCAGCTGTATTTTGTGTTTAGTGCTACTTTAAATTGACAAAAACACTGATATTTGGAACTGTACAGAAATGACAGCCAGTTCCATATTTATATTATTGTCTATGCTTAATTGTTTAAAACTAAAAGTATCATATTTCTTACATCTTTACATATTTGTTCAGCCATAATGTCACAATGTCATAAAATCTAACAAGTTCCACCATCTTTACGCAAATAAATTATGTAACACAACATAAAAAACGCCTTCCGATATAGGTTGCCAAAGACCTTTATTCTGACACCACCCTTTAGCCAATTATTGCATGTACTTTGTGACTGCTAAAGATAAAAAATAAATGTTTTCTTTACAATGAGCATTATAGCCCCACAAAGCTGATTGGAAATGTGGAAAAAGAAAATAAAATGTGGTTGCCTCAGTCCAACTGATGAAAACGCACCAAATGAAGTAGGTTTTTTTGTGCCACCCAAATGTACAAGGAACCACATAAAATATTTTAAAAGCTAAACTTCATAACTTAAAAATGTAATCATTAACAGTGTGTTAGACAGAGGTTGTGATCCTCTGACATAATGACACTATCCCATCAGTTAGACTGAGAGAGATCAGCAATGAAGAGTCTGAGCTCAGCTACACACAAATCAAATTTCTCTAACCCTGCACGACCAGTAGGGCTGGACGATTTTGGCTAAAATCATAATCACGATTAATCGAACAAGTTACCTCGATTACGATTATTGAACGATTATTTTTTTTATTTTTTAACTTTTCTTATACTCTAAATATGTTCACCGTTATTTTTTCTAATGAAAGAGTGCATAATCCTATCTTTGTGATTCTAAAATAAGGAAACACACAGATAGCAATTAATGCTTATTTATTAAATATTTCAAACAACTGAACTGAAATCTACAACAGTAGTAGTAGTAGTAGATTTTACAATGAAATAAAAACATCTTATAAAAAAGTAATTTAAGTTTTAATGTTAAAAAAAAACGTTTCCTAAAAATGTAGAAAATAAATAATAAATGTCCATAAGATTAACGGGAACCTGTGGTTAACTGTCTTTTCGGAGTTAAACTCCACAAGCGTGTCCTGCGGCTCGCCGGCCGTCACACACACACACACACACACACACACACACACACACACACACGTCACAGCGCAGCAGGCAGAGGCGGGGTCTGTTCCGAGTATAATAAAGCCCCGTCTGTGTTGAGCAAAACATTACGTGAATTACTACGAGAATGGTCGTGCATTTAATATATGAAAAGTGCACAAGTAATAGCATCATTTGTTGTTGTTGTATGTGGCGCTAAGGTCTAGTGACGATGCTATAAAGACCGTTGCTGTGCTTGCGTCACTCCCTTAGCCCTCCTACCAGTCCCTATGGCCACTTGGCCAGTGGGAATGCAAACGGGGAAAAAGATTTTGGGGGAGAGTAGTTCTTAGAACTGCTTAGAAGTGTACTTTTCCTCTAAAAACTACAAGTAGGCCTACTATCCGATCGGAAAGCACCTATGGTCGCAGACTGGACGGGGCGGAGTCATGTGACTACACACGCGGCCGTAATATGTTTTAAGGGGAAAGTAGCCTACATTAACACACAGTGGGCGGCCGTGGAAATATTAATAGGATTAAAAGACCAAAATAACCGACTTGGTAAAATTACGTCGGTTATAGGCTCTGAATTTTGCTTACGATTATTTTTCGATTAATCATCCAGCCCTAACGACCAGAATGTGATTTACCTCACTCCTCGTCTAAAAATATAGAAAAGCACACACATCATATACAGCTCACACATGGTTGGAAATAAGATTTCCTTTTCCTGTGTGTAAGGCACCCAGAGAGAGTCGGAGGCGGGTGATTCATCAACAGAGAGATTGATAATGAGAGTACACTCTTGATGTTGCTGTGGATCAAAGGAGAAAAAAATATATTTGGCAGGGGGACGGAGGAAAAGAGGGATGGGCACAGGATGGAGGTGATTCACGAGGAACGAGTTAAGACTCAACATCCTGGCTGTTGGTGTGGAGACAGAAGATAGTGGTTAAGCGAGTTAGAGACAGATGCAGTATGAAAACAGATAATAAAGAGAAGAGTATCCATTCTTT
Source organism: Sander lucioperca (assembly GCF_008315115.2). Lineage (NCBI taxonomy): Eukaryota > Metazoa > Chordata > Actinopteri > Perciformes > Percidae > Sander > Sander lucioperca. Next base: position 25,550,814 of record NC_050189.1, on the reverse strand, counting down.
GCTGTGAAATATGGCCTCTGGAGACAGAAAGACAAGGGAGAGCACAGTAATGCTGCTTTTGTGTGTTTCAGATAGATTTCAAGTTACTCAGCAGTCAGCTTTTGTTCCACAGCTATACCAAGTTAATGACCTCTCCAGGGGTTTCAACAACCTATTCAGATCTCTTAAGCTTTTTCTGTAAACATTCATTGTGTTAAAGCAATGTATCATTATCGCCTCTATTCACAAACCCAATCAAACTGAGCTTTAGGTGTTGCGTCAGGGATGTGCTGGAGGGAAGTGCATACTTGTTTCAATCAGCAGGAAGCATTTTATTTCTTGTTTCGTGCTGGGAACATACAGATTTGCTTGCAATGCTTCTTTTGAAGATTTGTGAAGTGGTTGGTGGTGGTTTAACAGGCATCCTGGGCTGTTTTTTAAAAAGATATAACTTTTCATTGGGAGTGTAATTGCAGTGACAGTTTTCAAATAACTAGTGGTATAACAACCAGAATATAAGGCCTTGTTCTGTCTCATGATTGTCCAAGTAGAGTTTCACAGTGGGAGGAGCCATTTCTGGTGCCATAAACCAATGGTTCTCAACCTGGGGGTCGCAAGATCATTTCTGGGGGTCGCCAGATGGTTTGGGAGAAAAATGTGAAATAACATATTCTAGATAGGATTTGAATGGTTTTTACATTACTGTATGAGTTAGAAACATTTCATGTGTTATATTCCAATCAGGAGGTCCTGGAACACAGAAAGCAGTCTGAAGGTGGTCAGGGGGAGAGAAAAAGTCAGAAGCACATCAAAAATCCACAGAGCCTGGGGCACTTGGACAAGGCTAGGTGCTAGCTGCTAACACTAAACTGTCATTAAAGCAACACATTATTTGTTTACATGTATTAATCAGAGCATTCACAAGAATCACTCAAAATCAGCAGGGGGAGGCGTGTAGAAACGGCTATTTACACCGGTTTGCAGCTCTCTTTCTCTCGTTGAGGGGAGTTGGGGGGGTCGCAAACACCAACCTCATTATTCTAGAGGTCGCGACTCAAAGGTTGAGAACCACTGCTATAAACAATGTGGGGTGGCTTCCACAGCTTGGATGGTTCTGATATTCTCCCCGTTTTTTTAATCTGCCAACTTCAATGCCCTGAGAAAGAATACCACTTCCTAACTGTGCACCTTCAGATCTTTGGCTGCTGAATAAAGGAGATGTAACCTATGATTTAGGGCCCAAATGTTGTTTGATATGCATACTGCACAAACACATGTACCATGGACTTCCTGGAAATCAGTGTTAATACTGAGTGGATTATTCTGGTGAAATAAAGTAAAATGGATTGAATTGACTACAGGTTTATAACTGAAAGCCTTTGTTACAAAATGGGTGCATGGAGCTTGAGAAGTCGTGGGCATTTACATGTCAGAGAGGGTCTAACAAAAAGGCACTATCAAGTTGCATTATGGGAAGTATAGGGTTGAGTGATTTTGAACCTTTATTCATAATAGTGGCTAAAAGTCAGTATAATACAGCCTCTGCTGCTTCAATTTTACATTATTAAAAAAAAAACTGACTAATTGCTACAGTACTCTTTTAGGCTCAGAGCAGGTGCAATTACTACACTGTTACCTTATATACAATAGTCTACTATATATAGAAAATGCTTTAGTACACAGTATATCTTTCAGTGTAGTGTTCTCTCTATTAACACTGATGTGTTAGCACTGATAGCATTTACAACAGTCTACAACAGGTTAGAATGAGGTGCTTGGTAGTCCTGTCATCTCTAGAGACCAAAGAGACACACACACACACACACACACATGTTGGACTGCCCTTGTTCAAATACTAAAGTGATCTCAGGAGATCAGCTGTGAGGCTCACAAGCACCCAAGCCCCAGGAGGGTTTTGGTAATTCCAGAGGGGTGTGTGTGTGTGTGTGTGTGTGAGATGTCTAATGCTTCAATTTGGCATCACATCTTTTAGAAATAGGTGTCAAGTTCTCTGTTGGGTATTCTTTGGGGACAGTTTGATCTATATTCACCCATTCTCTCACTCTTCTTTTTTTCTCTCAGCCATCTGATATCAGCAGAGTGCACTAATTGCCACATAAATAGGCATCGTGTAGTGAGTGTGGACCCACTCTTTGTTCTCTCTAGTCCTTCAGATGTCTTAACTTTACAGCTCTTTCAAACTATGAGTCAGGTTCATAAAAAAGATAGTTTTGTTGTTGTTAATGGGTCACATTGGTGGACCCCTCTGTCTCTCTTTAATGGTCTGAATACCAAATGGAAGTGAACAGGAAGCCTTAAATTTGTCATTACGACCGAAGAGTAATGTGTGCAATTTGATATTTGCATCAGTGTCCTGTTCACAGTCAAAAAAGACTTATCACCATTATGCTAATAGTGAGCTCTATTACCATAATGATATGCCATTATAAATAATGAAACAATGAATACATGTGATTTTAATGAATGTTTTCCTCGCTCTTCCTCCTTCCCTCTTTATTTTCAGGTTCATTCTGTTTTCACAAAGAAGACCTGTGCAGTTCAGTTCATGGCTGCCAAATCAAATGATTAAAGAGAGTGTAAAGATGTACACATCTTTTCATTTCTCATTTTGCTGTCCCGGCCCTCCCTCTTCTCTGGGTCTTAATCTTCATAGACAGCATCTTCATTAAAACAAAGACTCTGTCACCACTTTTCTCTGTTGGTAAAACCATTGTGGATGTGCATTCCTACCTGCCTGCTGCTAACAGGAAAGCACACAGCAGGATTCTACAGAGAGAAATGGTGCAGCCTGACAAACAGCTGCTGCAACTGTTTGGAATAAAACTAAAAGCAAGATTAGACCATGGAAAACTGTAATATGATCCTGAATAGATTCTCTGTGTGAGTTGTTTGTCAGAGCAAAAGGCCAGTGGTCATGAACCAGAGAATAATAGCACCTCTCGTCGTCCTAAGCAAACTGAGATATCATCTGTGTGCAGAAGCTGCACTTTAATATATTGTGCTCAGTCTGTGGTGAAAAAGAAATACTTTATTGAGGGCTGACCTGAGCTGATATTAGCTCTTTTCTTTATTCTCAATTTTTTTTTTTTCCTTTCTTTTCCTAAACAAAAGGGTTTAACATGGAGCAGTAACGCCTAAGTTTGGTTTTCACACTTCTGTCTTTCTCTCTCTCTTCCTCTCAGGTGACTCCATCCTCTAAGATTGTGGGTGACTTGGCCCAGTTCATGGTGCAGAACAACCTGACCAGGGCAGAAGTGGAGGAGAGGGCCGATGAGTTGTCCTTCCCCCTGTCTGTGGTCGAGTTCCTGCAGGGATACATCGGGATACCACATGGAGGATTCCCCGAGCCGTTCAGATCTAAGGTACAGTAGTTTGTCCTGTGCATAGATGCCTTTTTTTCCTCCTGTAGTTCAATTTCTCACAGATTTCTGATCATTTCCATTCTGGTTTTCATGAAGAATAATTTGAAATTTAAAGGCAGTTTAGGTCCCCCTAACATTAGTGTAACACCTACATCTACTGAGATAAATACAACAGCAACATTCATTTAAAACCAACTCTTACAAAACCTTTATTCTTTCACTTCTTCCTTCCTGCACAAACACACTCGGGAGAGCCCATTTAAAGGCCCATGCGTATGCAAGTGCACTCACACACATTCTGGCCCATGCTTGGTTACATCTGACAGTTGCAAACGGTGAATAAAACCGTGATATTGCTCTGTCCTCTCATCTCCTCTCCGTTTCTTTACCTCTGTCCACTTGTCTGGTCTCCTCTCTTCACGACTGCACACAGCATGGGAGAAGACTCATTTGCATCAATGGCCAGCAGCTTCAAGTCTCCTCGGGAGAGTCTCATGAACCACATACATGAATAAAGGCAAAATTGTCACATTCCTCCAAAAACTAATACATGACATTTCCCCCCAAAAAAGTCACAGTATTACCCCCCCCCCACACACACACACACACACACACACACACACACACACACCATAATTTATTATCAATGAGCTGGCTGGCACCTAAAATGTGAAATATTCGCTGTGAGACCCTGTCTGCTCTTTTCCACAGGACACTCATTATGTCACCATGTGTGGCTGGGTATTTGTGTCTGAGAGTGTGTATACACTACGGTGCATTTTTGCAGAGCCTGAAATATAATTAAAGGATGAATGAAATTTAATTCATCTATTTACTGCCCCTTTTTGATGAACCGCATTGAATTAATGGTCCTTTTTCCTGTTCATTTTTCTTTTTTTAAATCTTTTTATTCCTTTTATCACTTATTAGTTGTGGGTTTATGAACCTTTCCATCCATTTATTTGTGTATTCATTGGTCTCTCCAGTAAGGGACTGTTCGTTTTTTATTAAAGGGGCTACCGGAGGAGTTTTGGGATCAAGACAAAATAACATAGATGTAATGTATTGAATTCTTATTTATTTATTTAAAAAACAATTGTGCATTCAAATCGAAAATATAATGTAATCAAACTTCTTAAAATTAATTTAAATAAATAATAATGGGCCTTTTATATAGGTTTATAATGGCTTATTCTACTGTCAGGAGTACATAGAATATCACAAAAACATTTTAATGTCATGTTTACTAAAAGCTTTGATTACTAAAGGGCTTGCTTGGCTCATCAACATTATACAATAACGTTATATGAAGGAGAATCCATCAAACAGTTACAGAATCTAAACTATTTTTTTTTTCTGCAAACTGCAAAGTAGTAAAATAAACTCAAATCGAATGAATACACATACAAACAACTTTAACATTGTTTCCCTTTCAAAACAAAATAGTTGTAAGCTAGTTGTATAAACACTACCTTGGCCACAGGTAAGTTAGGTTGTAGTGTGGTTGTAGTGGGCGACTGAACGTAGCTCCGCAGTCAGCCTCCTTCGCTGTTTGAATAATGTTTGTAGTTTGGCGGACGTATTTCAGCGAGGCAAGGCATCTTAAATCCAGTGTTTTAATCACTGCTCTGAACCCGTCTTTCTCAACGGTCTGTAGCGGGAGCGTAGGTGGATTGTGTTCATAATGTTGCTCTGCTGCATGCTCGAAGTGACATGTCTTTAACGTTAGCACGGTAATGTTAGCACGGCCGAGTAACATTAGAGCGAACGGGCAACAACAGTGGCTAAATTATGTCCGATTTTTTTTAGAAACAAAAAACCTTGCAACAACAGACGGCTCCTCTCTTGAGCATACGTTGTTCTGGTGTATCTCCGGTCTTTCTTCATCCTCTAACTTTCTTCTCTGTTCTTGAATGTGCAGTAGCGACCGGAGCCTCTCCCAGCTTAACAGACTGTTATGCTACCTGGCTAGCTAGCAGCTATAATGTTACCCAACATGCCGTTCGGCGGTGTAGCTACATTTGTAAATGTAAAATGATTAGTGTTAGAAACTGTTTAAGTCACAAATTGTTATGTGCTATGGTGTTTTATCCTTTTAAAGAAAGTTAGTTGTGGGTTATTAATTGTTGTGTTATAAAGTTACTACCATGAGTGAGAAGGGTACACAGTCAACAAGGGTCCCAGTGCTGCGACAGAGGTAAAAAAAAAAAAAAAAAAAAGCTATCTTTTATATAGAGCTATTTTGTCAATATCGGGGCCGATATCCGATCTTAATATCGGATCGGTGCACCCCTAATCATAGGTGCCGATTTATGTTTTCCTCCGTGGGTGCTCATGGGCGCACACCCTTTAAAAAAAAAAAGTAGTCAAAAAATGTTGCATTTCAGAACCTTAGGAAATGGGCAGTGGCCGACACGAACACACACGCCTATTAACTCGATAATAAAGCTGTGAAGTAGGCTATCTTTCAACTCAGGACAGCGCCACTACTCACAAATACAGATTGTAATACGGATTGGAGATGAGAAGTTTAACTGACACGTAACCGCGATCAGTGCTCACACGCTCCACTTAGCAACAACTGCCATGTTTAATTTTAAATGAATGTAGCCTACTGGCAGTCTGGCACACGTGGATGCTCAGTATTTTCCGTGGGTGCTCGAGCTCGAGGCAACGTGAAACCTTTGAGCTAGTCAGCTTCATTATATTCCATCTTCATGTCAGTGACGATACTTTGGCAACAGGTGGCGCAGTTAGCTATAGGGTTGCATTCTCAAAGAAAGCAACTCCAAACTCATGTTGCTGTCATGTTGCAATTTTTGTTGGGTCAGACCCATCTGCTAGCGATGGGGGGCCGAGACTGAGATCTACATGGAAAAGTATGCACCAAGCAAGCCACTTTGAAATGTTGCCGTTTTCATGAATACAAAAGTTGGGTGACCCTCCCCCCTAGACTAAAAAACGTTGTGTGACCCTTCCCTCAACAAAGAATAAAAATACATGATCCTCCCCTATTTTCCTCCAGTGGTCCATTCCATAAATACCGAACAGTCCCTAACTGATTCTCCCGCACATCCCTCTTTGTTTACCTCTGAGTGAAACAAACTCCTGTCGTCCTTATCGTCAACTTGTCCTTTCTCTCCCTGTAAACAGCTGGGAGATAATTTTATCAAATATTTGCCATTTAGCTTCCCAGGCTGTCCCGCCCTTGCCAATCACAGTGTTGTTGTTGTTTTCTTTTCAGTTTTGACATAAACTATACGGTCTCTCAATCTGTCTCAGGTTTCCCAAAACTGAGGCATTGTCTACTATCTTTGTATTAAACAAAGATGGTGGACAACTTATGTATTCATTCAGATCTTCAGGTTTCTTTTCAGTCAGCACTGGAATACTTCATGCTGAGAAAGGCTTCCATGCGTCTTCAGCTATCCACCCTCGATATTTTATGTACAAAGAAGCTTTTTCACACACAGTTTCATGAAGAATTTATTCTCCCCATCACTCTGATTTGGTTAAATTCAGAGTTCAGCTTTGGTACAAATAATTTTCACAGTGTTTTCATTTGTGCTTATTGTGTGTGCCTGTGTTTACATGCAAGCTGCGAGTTAGAGGCAAATCTGATACATTTCACCCACTGAATACCTCGGAGTACTTGGAGTATAAATTAAAATAATTGGTGTCAAGCTCGTGTAAGTTAGATGAAGTAAAAGTTGTTTAGGGAAGAAAGTAAAACATTACTTTATTTGTTATTTTTCATTTGCATGCAAGCATAGACAAGACCCGAGAGAGATCTGCAGTGTGCTGTAGCTAAAGGTTATATTTGTATGTTATCATTTGGTGGCATTAATTAGTTAGCATTATATCACATATTGTATGCATTCATTAAAGTCCCCCATACTGTCATAGATGCACATCAAGTTATTTGCATTCAGAGGGAAAACATTTTAAGACACAAAGTGGTAATTGAGGCGTTTCCTCATCTTAGTTCTGTCACGCTCTGTTCATTTGAGGCGTTGCTGAACAGAGAATGGTCAAGGGAGAGGAAAACAAGAAAGACAGGAGGGCAAAGGAGGGAAAGGGGGGAGACCGTGGGAGGATAGGTGGGGGGGATGAGAGAGAGAATAAGGAGGCCATCAGAAAGAAAGGGAATTCAAGAAATAAGATTATTGTCAAAAGAAATCCAGCACATCCCTCAGAGGCACCACACTCGGAAGAAAGAAAGTTCGAGAGAAAAAATCTGTGACAATAAAAAATGAGGTAGTGTGTTGAGTGATGTGAAGAGAAATGAGGAAAGAGCAAATAACCTTGAAGGAAGATTTTGTCTTTCCTTCATTCTTTAATACACACACACACACACACACACTTAAACAATCAAGCAGTTTAGATCCTCAGAGGATACAATGTTAATGAGCATGGACTCAAATGAGCCTGGCGTCTTTTGAAGTGTCTTTCTCTCACACACACACAAATGAGTCAGCTATCTTTGAACTGTTAGCTCTGTGACTAATAGCATTGCACCGGGGCCCTTTTGTCTGGAGATTTCCGCAAGGCACGCACACATGCGCTCATAAATGTGCCGACATGTAATACAGCAGCGTGCGCACACACACATTTGCAAACATAACACAGTACAGCATGTATGCACACAGATGTGTGGGTAATTTGGTGCACACTGTGCTATGTTTAAAGTGCAAATAAGTGAATACACACATACAGATTAGCCATATAGTACTCAGCATGTTAGCTTCAGCGATGACTATTTGAACCTGAATGAAGCTAAGATAAACAAACACACAAAAGGTAGGTATGCAAGAAGCTTTGTTATTAGCTTTTTCTGTTTGTATACTTCCAGGAAACATTAGCTGAAGCACTGAAGCAGACTAAATAGGCTAATTGTGTGGAGATTCCTGCAACTGTCCCTCCCACCCTCTGCGCCTGTGTCATCAAAAGCCCAATAAATGTGTAAGAAATGAAAACCAAGCAGCAGCCCTGAGGCAAATTGCCTGTGTCTTGACACAATCTCTTCACCAGACATTATTAGTAGCCTCGGATCAATTGTCTCTACAAGTTGTGGCAGATACCAACAAGATAGCAGATAAAATGTCATATCATTAGTCTTACAGCAGCTTCCACTTTTCCACAATTATCCCTCTACCATTTCTAAAGAAGGAACCAGGATGATGTGTCACATATGCGGTAACACTGCAGTCATCTGTGATAGGCTGATGTCACTTTATTGGAGAGAAAAAGATGCATTGAGAGAGAGATGGAGTGAACTGAAGTGCATATCGCTGCAGATCTTAACATAACAGCGGTGTCACTTATGCAAAAAAAATAAATAATCTGGCATTGTTTTATATCGTCTCCGATTCAAATGTTTCTCTCGCTCAAAACAGCTCCCCATGTATCTCTGTCTTCCTCCTCCTCTCACCAAAAGTCTCTGTCACTTTAGTGCTTTTATCCAGACGTACAATGTGAAGGTTTTACCGGCACTTTATACATCCCACATGCTTCAGAGTCCCGTGGGGATACTATGAGTTGGTAAACATTCAGACAGAATATATGACTTTTATTAAAAACCTTTTAGTAATCAGTTTGTTTCCCCTATCTTCTCTTGTTACCTCTCCTCCATCTTCCTCACTACTTTTCTCTCTGAACCTCCTACCCAGGTGCTGAAGTCCCTTGCTCGTATTGAGGGTCGTCCCGGCGCCTCTCTGCCACCCATGGACTTCCAGGCCCTGGAGGTGGGACTCCGAGCTGCACACGGTGATGAAATCACCCCCGAAGATGTGATGTCAGCAGCCATGTACCCCAAGGTGTTCCAGGAGTTCAAGGAATTCACTGGTGAGTGGGCAAACTGTATACAGATACTCAAAGTAGATTAAGAATGGGAATCAACAAATTGTGAGTTTGAATCTTTACTTATTGTGAGTTTGATCAAATTGGATCTGTTGTATGGAACAAGTCGGGGTCCATGGTATTTAGTCTCGTTCTCACACACACACACACACACACACACACACACACACACACACACACACACACACTCTCTCTCTCTCTCTCTCTCTCTCTCCCTCTCATTTGTATCATTACTGAGGCACTTATAAAGTTCAACCATCAGGTAGAAATGATGTCAATAGTAGCATTTGGCAAATCCCGTATAGAAAAAACAGTCACACTTCAGATTCAGGGAAGAGTGCAGTTCCCAAAGTGGAAACAACACAAAACAATGAATGGTGAATTTACATAATGCACATATTGTAGAAAGCAGAACAGCAATAAATGGTGCTATAGGAGCATAAGCAGCATAACCAGTAACACCATGTTTTAGCTGGAGCATTTTGAAGTGCATGCCGTCAGCAGCAGGAGGCAGGAGAAGGCTGTGATGTTCAAAGTTTAATCGGAATCCTTCTGCAGGAGTCAAATTTCAAACTTGACTGGAAGTTGTTTAAAGCAGCTACAGTAAGATTGAGCTGCCTGGATTAAAGCGAGCTTAATTGTTGCTTTGAGGAGTGAGGATGTGTTGGCATTAAACCGGTAGGGCTTTTTTGTGAGGAGCTTTAATTAGTGTGCAGCTGTTCCTTCACTACTTTATCTTAAGATTGAACACAGCCCTGACCCTGATCTTAACTCGGTCTCTTTAAATTCCATTTGTGATAATACTGTTCCTGAACTAGCCCCCCTGATTTCTCCAGGCCTTAAAGTGGTTGTGTGATACTCACACCATCATATACAGTCCCCAGTGTGTATGAAAGTGAAAGAACAATGTAGGGATCGACCAATATGGATTTTTTTAGTGCTGATGCCGATACCGATTTTTTTTTCATCAGCCTTAGCCGATTTTCTTGAACCGATATTTGGAGCCGATACTGCTTTTGCTCCCTGAATTTACGTCATAAAAATGTAAACCCTGCCACACTGGATTTGTTTTCGGAATCTGCTCTGCTCTTTAAAAATAATAAACAAAAACACAGATCAGTGTCACTTCTGCAATCATCTTACATTCATATCATCCAAATTATGTGTGCAGTGTGCATCATATGGATGGGTGCACTGCATATGGTTAACTGTGCAAGGGTAAAAGGCTTTCATCAACATCTACAACACAGCCTTGATGATGCATTGCTTGCTGACATATTATAAGACAGATATAATCAGGTCATCACAAAATGTCCTTTGTCAACACATTTAAATCATTTAAGAAAACAATAAACCGGAAAGTAGCCATTGAACAGTCCCTCCAGGATTTCGCGATGACGCGATTGGGGCAATTCACGCGAATTCAACCAATCACCGTGACTTTGGTGCGACTCGCAATTTTGACCAATCACCGCAACTTTTCCGCAAATTTGACCAATAACCAGGGTTTCCCGCGACTTCAACCAATCCCAGCAGTCCCACATGCCAGACTTTACGTCAGTATAATGTGACTCTGAGTGCCACTGACCAAGCGGGAGTGAGAGAGATCTTGTTTCCAATATGAAGACGAGACTCGAACATCTCACATTTACCAACAAAACGTACAGCGAAAGACCGTGCAAAACATTTCAGGCCGTCCTTCCAACCTGTATACATTTTAACATCAGTGTACGCTGTAACGTTTTTTTCACTCTAAAGTCAGCGGCTGCTGTTTAAATCCTGTCAGCTCTCTGCAGCGGGTGGGGCTGCTCAGTTCCCCCCGCTACTGACGCGCCGCCGCACACACACAATCACACACGGTGGATGCAGGAAAAAACGGAGATAAGACGTACAGGATGACCTAAATTGAGGACATCTACTCTCGTTATTGTAAGTGCAATGATAAGTTAAAGTCCAATAAGTACTTTATCGAACCGTATGAATGTGTGTCCCAGCCCAGGATAGGAAATTAACTAACAATGTAAAGATCAACAAGCCACTGACACATATGTTCAAATTTGATTCATTCAATAAATTAGAATTTTTTGTCTTAAATCCACCAGCCATTTTCATATTATACCAACATTTGCAGCATCTTGAGCCTACTAGGAAAACTCAGCCCAGTTTCCTTTTTATTTTTAAAAGAACTATACAAAAAAAACTGTCTCCCGCAACTTCATTGCAACAAACATACAAAAGACATCGCAACTTTTATCGCAATTTTGTACAAAAGCTCCCGTGAAATCAGGCATTTTGGGCCGCAACAATCTCCAAAAAAGGCCGCGAAATCCTGGAGGGACTGATTGAAATAAAGTGCTTGATTTGTAATTTAAGACTGCCTGGCAGGCTTCCAGCACTCTGCTAGTGGGGGAGGGGCAGTGCATGGTCTGCACGTGAACTGCAACGTCTCCAGCAACACAGAGCTTCCCGTGGACGCCTGTCTGTAAATAATGCCGGGAACAAACTATCGGCGAACGCAGCAGCCGCGTACTGGCCGATGCCGATAGACGTAGAAACACAAATATCGGCACGATATATCAGCCGGCTGATAAAATTGGTCTATCACTAGAACAATGGAGTTTAATAGATCAATAGCCAACACATACCTGTCATAGAGAGTGATTTTGGTTCTTTGTCTTCATCGAGGATGCCGACCATGTTAAGGCCCACCTCTGTTTCTCTTTCCCCAGCTAACTTTGGTCCAGTGGACTGTCTCAACACCAGACTGTTCCTGGACGGACCCAAGATCGCCGAGGAGTTTGAGGTACACAACTTTATACTAGACGCCATTTTACATTATTAGATCATTGTTTCAAATGGGAACTCCGCTCATTTCTCAGATTAAGGGCATTTTCACACCTACCTCATTTGGTCCGGATTTTCGGACTTTTCAGTTTGGTCCGAACCAAAATTGCAGGTGAGAAAGGTGCCTCGGACCACGGTCCGGATCAAAAGACCAAATTTTGGTCCGATCAAAAGAGGTGGTCTCGGTCCGGACCAAACTGAACCATGGTCCGGTTCGTTTATAGTGTGAAAGCATTTTTTGGATGGTTCGGACTTTCGGACCAAATACAAGAAGCTCTGGCAGGCTCTCCTTGTGTTACAAGACCGGGGAATAGCTCGGTGCTTAGCCTGTACGTGAGAGAGAGTGTGTGACGGTGAATGCGCTCAGAGCAGACAGCTGTCGGCTATCAGAGCAGAGAATACATCAGCAGTTTATTTGTTAAGTGGTAGTAAATGTACAGTGTAGGTTTCCGTTTGTCTCTGAATAAATGCTCCAGAAAGAAAGTTCCCGTGTCTTGCTTCTCAACATCACAACAAAACAAAAAGAGCCGCGGCAGTAGGGGAGAGCAGCAGTCGGTTGAAAAAACCAAAGAGAGGATACGAGAGGACGGGGAAGCCCGTCTACAAACCAATCGGTTATAAATATCTGGAGACGCAGCTCACGTATGTGATGACGGCAGGACGTAGTTTTGTCACGTATAGATCTTTAGTGCGCTTGCATAACTGCAGTGTGAAACCAAAACTTACCGAATCAAATGTATACAATGTAACAAAAACATGAACCTTGGTTCGGACTTTCAGGTGTGAAAACGCCCTAAGACCATTTCTAACAGAAACCCTATTGCTTAGATGGATAAATGTAGGCGTTCACCAGACAGGAAGGGTCTAATGAAAAGCTGCTGCATTATGGCTAGTGCAGGATGCAGTGTTTTGGTGCTTGACCTACACTAAGAGACAGGATATCTTGGCTTTTGCAGCACTTCTTTTGACCTTTTCATTTTTGGAAGTCCCTCTTTTTTATGGAAGTGTAATACTAAATAACATGAACTGATACTGCCATACTCTACAAACAGCCATTTTTTAAATGTTTGCTTAAAGACTAATACTGATTGGGCAGTATTCAACAGTCCAGAAGCCTATTGCAGAATCTATTTTACAGTGCGTTTGTGATTACGCAAGCCAAAAATTAAGATGCAAAATCATGTAAAAAACGGCTACAGCAAGTACTTGCAAAAGGGGATCTGTAAAATCACAATCAATGGTGTGTATCTGTCACACATTCTCACTGACACTATGATAATGCATTTCATATTGATGATAATTTATTTAATAATCCATTTAGCTCCTTCATTAATTGTGATGTAATAACAATTCCATAAAGAATAGACATTATGAGCCCGAAAGTATTTTTCCCTCACTGCAGATGGCTGAGCTTTGATGCAGTTTAGTCACAGTGCTGATAAAACAGTGGGGAAGGCAGAGATATTAACACTTTATCAGGGGAACAACTAACTGCTTTTCTGATCCCTCCGGCAATCCTATTGGCCTTTCTGCACAGAAATTCATTTTGTCGTATGATGTTTGAGATCGAGCCAGTGGAAGGCACAGGGGGCCCATATCTCAGACTAAAATATAACCGTTACACATCACTAAAGCTTGTACCGTTTGTTTATTCTCTAACAGGGAGGCAGCTGAACATGCAGTCTAATGTAGGAATAAAATAAATGAGTTGAATTGCTTTGCCTGCAAGCAAATTAGTGGGGCACAGCAATGTAACAATATCCTGGTGAGAGGATATAATAATTGGCTGTCACTTGTGACTGCAGAGACTGAAATGTTCCTGGGGAATATTGACCTCAACTTAAAGGTGCAGTAGGTAAGCCTTATAAATAGGGCTGCAGCTATCGATTATTTTAGTAATCAAGTATTGTACCGATTATTCCATCGATTAATCAAGTAATCGGATAAGAAATACTTAGTAAACAGCAATAGTAAATATTTATTATTGCTATTTACTAGAAAAAACAAAATTTTTTATTGCAAAATTCCAAGACCAAGACCCTACATTTTTGGTGGCCCAAATGTTAATATTTTTCATCCCCTTCTTGCCTCTGGCTCTTTGCACTGGATATGTAAAGAGCTGTTCACTAAGCCCAGGTAAATGTGACTGTACAAAGGTTACAGCAGGGCTATTCAACTACACTGTTCAGGGGGACACACTTTAAGAAGGCTAATATACTGAGTGTGGAGAAAGAATAAAGAATGCAGATATCACCGTCATGATGACGTCATTCACGTGCATATTAAGTGGCCATGCTGGGGGGAGGAGCCGGTTTGTCTCCGGCAGCAGCTAAGTTTCCAAAGATTTGTAGCAAACTAATAAACAGTTAGACTACAAACCGACAGCTCTCGTTTTAGCTTGTTGGTAAAACATCGTTTTTTGCAGATTAGCATGCTGTAGGCTAGTTGTGTAAAACAGCGCGGTGGACGAGAGCAGCAGACGTTAGTTAGCTACCTGGTGTCGGGTTCGCTCTGTGGAATGGATGAGTAGACTGGGCCGTCAGCCTGTTGTGCGCTAGTAATAATCCTCCGTGCGGAAACACAGTGAGCCGTACAACCTTATTTACATTGATTTAACGAAGCTTCGAGGCAAAGAATTTTGCTTCGAGGATTTTTTGTAATCGAATTATTCGAGTTATTCGAGGAATCGTTTCAGCCCTACTTGCAAAACTAACTTTCTGTCATATTTGCTGAAACTGACCCTATGTTCCAGTAGAACTACATGAAGCAGGTAATTATAAAAAAAAATCCGGCTCCTCTGGCACCACCTACAGCCTGTAGTGTGATTAGCAAAAATCCACAGGTCCCTGTTCAGATGCACCAATCAGGGCCACTTCACAATCCTACCTACAGCACCTTTAAGTGTTGCATAAGCAAAATCAGCAGGCTGGAAATTGGAATTTTTTTTTTTCCCACCAGTTCTAATTATAATCCCTGTAAAACCCTGACATACATCATTAATTATAAATCAGCTTCTTTCTTCTACATCCCTCTCCTTTTGTTTTTCAATATTTTCCCTCTTGATTCTCTCATAATGACTAACGCACAGATTTAACTGACAGTGATTTAGTGCGGCCGAAGGCAAACATGTTTAATTACTTCATTTCGCTGCAGGAAAATGGTTCTAGGCTGGTGTTAATTGATTTTTTTTATTATGGGGGACATGAGGAGCTCTGCTGCTGTATTGTTATCAAAGAATCAGGAGCGGCAGCAATTGGGCTAATCTAGTATTGACTCCAAAGACAGGCAGACCACCAACCACTGATTAGAATAAGTCCTTATATTTCTATCAAGACTCAGCTTCAGCACTTTTTGAGTATGTTAGTTTGTTTTGAAGCCACATGTTGGTGTGTGCTGTGCCATTCTTTTCAAATTCCTACAACATACTAAATGGTTGGCTTAAATAAAATGTTGGCTAAAAAAACCCTAAATGCTAAAAAATGGCTAAATAACCAAGAGAACACTAAAAGCTACAGTAGCTGCCCAACTCGCCTATGGCAGTATTGGCTTTCGTTGCAGTAAAATAGATTTTCTAACCAGCCCTTATTTAAAATGAGAAGCCTTGTATTTAACCTGTCTTAGCTTTCAGTGACTCAGTTTGCTGTTTTCTCTCTCAAAGTGGAAAACGTGTCATTCAAACATTTCCCAAATGCACAACTGTTGTTTTTGTTTTTCCACCCTCGCTATTCACCTTCCCTTGCTGCTGTTTATCTAATCTCCGCTCCGTCAGAACTGTTGTCATTTTTGGAACTCCGATTTCTGCTCAACATCATCCATCACCACAGAAACAAACTTCCCCCTGTTGTCATGAGGATGGGTACTCCCACCAGATCAGGGGTCCGTTTCAGGAAGGAGGTTTAACAAACTCTGAGTCTAACCCTGATGTCTGAGTTGATTTACCCTGAGATGGGAAACTCTGAGTTTTCTGTTCCAGAACAGCTGATTTGAGTTGGTTCAATCAACCCAGAGTGGGTTCACTCAGAGTTAAGCCCGTGCACCACCACAATAAAAAGGCATCATGAATAGAGCCATGATACTACGATTCACC
The DNA here is from genome assembly GCF_008315115.2 of Sander lucioperca. Lineage (NCBI taxonomy): Eukaryota > Metazoa > Chordata > Actinopteri > Perciformes > Percidae > Sander > Sander lucioperca. Next base: position 25,534,662 of record NC_050189.1, on the reverse strand, counting down.
ATGGTAACCACCACAAACAAACTGGTTGGCGGAAATACTCATGCGCATATACAGCTTGTTTGAACCTTTAACTGTCTATGGTTTGAACATGTATTTAGTTAAAAAAAAGCAACACGGCTGCTGCTGTAAAATAGCGAGAATTGGTGTGGGAGAAAATTGCTGCTTGAGTCAATGCGTAAGCTCTAATATAGTGTATTCATTTCATATTTAATCACAGGTAACCTATAATATTACTGGTGAGAACTGGAATGGTAGTAGGCTACGCCTATAATTTCATTTAGGTGCAATCCTGCAGGCGAAAAAGTAAACTACTACTAATCCCATTCTGATGTTGCAGCACCATCATTGACAGAATTATGATTTACAATAATTTTTTTTTTGTGTCCAGGGAACTCTACACAAACGTTTAAAACACGTTTCAGAGCGAGTCACACTCTTCTGACAGCTCTGCAGTGGTTTTACTAATAAGCTCCGCATCAACAATGTTGTAAAGAAAACTGCCATTTGCAAAAAAACATAATGCGACACAAAGAATGTGCTGGGATGTAGAGCATGTCCACGATGGGTGACGTTAGTGATATGAGGACGGATAAGGTTATGTAGGCTACATAACTGATAGACTGGGAAGAAAAACGATACCGCTCAAATAGGAAGTTATCTGGAAATGAAAATACATCTATAGTTGGGGACTCAATATCATCTCCCGACGTATGTTTAACTCTCTGTAAAGTAATACAGCTTCTGGAAATGGAAATGCCATGTTCGGAACAAAACTGTTTTATAGTCTGCCTAACATGGTTAATAAACCAAACCTGTTTTTTCAGTCATGCAGATAACAAACTGCACTAAAATGTGCCTGATACAGACTGACTGAATGAATGAATGAGGAAATGAAAGAAACTGAGAGAAACTGGAGGTTTATTGAAGAAAACCTGCTCCCGACCAGGTTAGGTTCACAGACTCAGTTACCATAGTAACTGACTCTGAGGTTAAGTTACCTCTCTTTCTGAAACGCAAAACCCAGAGTTTCCCTCATCTCAGGGTTAACAAACTCAGAGTTTTCACTAAACCTGCTTTCTGAAGCGGACCCCAGGTCCGATTAGCGGTGCCAGGCGGGAGACGGAATGAAAACATGTCAAAAAAGTGACCTGTCGCGTGAAGTTTCTGTTTCTTTTCCTGTGCAGAATTCCTCAAGTGCAAAAATAGGCTCCCGTATTAATGTAATACACATAATATTAAACTATATCCATGCACTTGTCAGGACTGCAATAAGATGAATAAAATCAGACAAATAAAAAATAATAATACAAAAATAAAATACTCAATAATAATATAGCAGTATTCTAGTAATAACAAAACACTTTATAATACAACGCTTTTTGAAAGATAGGTTTTGAGAAGTGATTTAAAAGATGTTGCTGATTCTGCAGCCTCTTCAGGCAGGGAGTTCCACAGCTGAATGCCACTGACTGCAAACGCCCCATCACTTTTAGTCTTTGGGACTGAAGATCTGAGGCTGCGCTCTGGCTCATAGGGGAGCAGCAATATAGTAGAGGGAGATATGCCATGAAGTGCTTTAAAGGCAATCCGTAAAATCACAAGTTACTGGTAACCAGTGAAACAAGGCTGATACGGTCTGAAGAGAATCTCTACTCGCTGAAGAGATTATTTTTTTGGCTTAACCCTATATACAATGAAAGCATAAATGACCGTCTTGAAATCTTGTCGAAAAGATGCTCCTCAATTGATAAAAAACATGATTGAGCATCTTTTGTAACTTGCTTTATCAAAAGAGAGGTCAAATTTTTTTGTAAAATTTGGATAGATCTTGTGATAGACGGAGCTGCTACCCCCGCGACCCGTTACCGGATAAGCGGAAGAAGATGGATGGATGGATTGTGATAGACAAGATCAAAAGTGATGAAAACTCCTTCACTGGTTTTTAATGGGACATAAATCTGTGTCTATCTAATCTATAAAAGCCTGTTAGGAACAGTTGATCTCGCTGTTGTCATTTCTAATCCAATTCAGTTTTTAAAGTAATGTCCATATTTGTTCACCACTCCATTGGAGTCTGCCACTCCATTATGTAGCAGATACAGTTGTTGCAGTGTAGTTGACGAGCATTGGATGCATGTTGCATCAGTGTCCTAATGTCTTACATTTCCTTTGTCTGTGTTTAATGGCTGGGGTTATCTCTCGCTAAGTATTAATAATATGACACCTGTCAAAGATGCAGTGAAAATATTAAAACATAGACGACGTCAGAGTTGCCTCAATTCCTGACAAGTTGACTTTTTGGTGATATGAGGTGTGTGCATGTAATACCCATGACAGTTTGATGCGAGTGTTAAATATCTTTGAACCTTTTGAGATGCCACAGACAGTGTGGGTGTTGTAGAGTGTCAGCCTGTCTCAGGACTGGTACAGGATTTATAAAACAAAGGACACCATAGTTATAGGAAGAAGTAAGAAGTTTACTTCTGGTAAATGATCTGCAATATAAATGAATGATCTTCAGAAGATGAGGCAGGTGGAATACCTTTGAGCTTGTGAGCCTTTGTTGGCGTTTGTGGTAAATCCACAGTGATGGCACCTGTCCTTACAGATGACCCCTGCTGTACTTAGGCACAACCACACTATTACCTGTATATTTGGAACAGGAGCTGTTTTCGAGCTCTTGGCAGCTAGTGCGTGAGGCACACAGTGCAAATCTTTATGGAAACACATTTAAGCACCAGATCTTTTTGAGCGCTGAGCTAGACCTAAAGCCCCGAATTGTTGATGTTGTGGGAAATAGATAGAAAGGCTTTCACAGTAATCATTTGGTATTGTTAAGCACTTCATCTCAAGCTTGTTGCAAATCCAGTCGGAGAGCCTTATCAGCCAGAGTGAACAGCGAGCCTGGAAGATTTCTCTTTGTGCAGTGAATGTTGTGGGAGGACATAACCGCTACTGTTTATTTTTTATTATGTAGAATACTTTCTTAATGTTCTGTAAAGATTCTGAGTTATATATCATCGTTGCATCTTTCAGACAATTTCTGACAAACTTCAGTCATGTTGAGTTAGACTAAGCCCTCCTAGCGTCTGAAGTGCATTCATATTCATATACACATACACATGGGTAAATAAAATCAACCAATCTGGCTATGCTGATGACTCAGTATGGTATTAATCACGTTTGATGGAAATATAAACAACAGATTTTCACAAACATGGACCCAGTCATACACACCCTGGCAGTGCAGACACCAACACATGGAGCTCTGCTCGCCCTCATTACGTCACTGGCAACACTAGTCAATTATTATTAATAAAGTCATATCAGAGACATAATGTGAAGCATAATAAAACATGTTTCAGTCAGAGATACTATAGCAAAAAAGGCATAAGCAGTTAAATTCAACATCATTAATCAGCCTGAATAAATGTGGGCGATATAGATGTGAACACAGCAAATGCATCACTGAGATACGGGACATACATAATGCACCAGAGATGCTATCACAAGTATGGTAATAAGAAACCAAAGCAGGAGGAGGCTGGGTGGTTAGAGTTGGGTTTAATAGAATTTTTAACAACTTTCAATTTATTTATGCAAGTTTGTTTGAGGGTGTGGGGGCACAAATTATTTGTTAAAAATGTCTTTTTGTATGAGGCATTCTTTTGATAAGGCATACCCAGTAATGAACTGATTGCACCAGCAAGTCAATGTGGAGCGCAAGTTATCAAAAATCATGTCTGTACTTTGACTTGAAGAGTCATGGATAGATGCTTAAGCAATCGACTTGTAGTCCCTAACTACACTGTGAGTGCTTTGCCACAAATATTGCACTGTGGATGGTGGTGTGGCAGCCTGAGGACGATCTCTAAAAACAAAAAGATAAGTGCAAAATCGTGAGAAAAACATTTAGGTCTCTATGGAACCAGCGGCCGGATTATGGCTCTGTTTTATAACTCAGTGATTCATAGTGTCATGCTGTACTGCAGCACAGCCTGGCTAAGCAGCCTATCTGCTAAACTTAAAACTAAATTATACAATCAACTCAAAGTTTGCGCTAAGATCATTGGTCAACCTGTTGCACACTCAAACAATCCACAACACAGACGTGCTAGCAGCATCTTCTGACTCCATGCATGTTTTAAATTAGGAATACCAACTTCTGCCTTCAAACAGGCGATTTAGAGTCCCTTAGTTTAGATACAACAGGCTTAAGAACTCTTTAATACATCAGTCTATCCTGTTCCTAAACCAAAATCAGAGTGCTGCCAATTAAGATTCGGATCCGAGGATATCATGAAACATGTTTCTTTGCCGTGGCTGTTAATGTCTTCATCTTTGTACTACTGTATATGTGTTATTGTTGTCTAGCTCTGTGTGTACTTTTCTTTTTATTTCTTACCTGGAATTGGATTAAAAATTAAAGCAGATAATTGAAGGTAACTGCAGTGGAGGTGGTAGCAACATCAGTGTAGCAGTTAGGAGTAAGCAGTGAGTGTGTGGGCTTGTCTGATTAATCTGTAAAAGTCTTGATGCATCTCTGGTGACACTAAGTTATCTTTATAGCTCTGTATAAAACTGGCATACTGTACATACATGCGGTTACATATTGGACAAAATCATCTTCAAGACATTCATAAATCTTTTTCAACTCTTCAAAGAATACGCATACTGTATTTTTCATGGGAACATTTGTGAGTAGATGCAGTGTTGTGCCACACAGGCTTTTATTTTTTTTTTTTTGGGGGGGGGCAAAGTGTCCAACAAAATGGCACAAACTGGAAAGAAGCTCAGTGCAAAGGAGGGTGGAGAGAGAAATGGGGAGATGAAGATTGAGTGCAAAGAAAGGTTTTGTTACCAAATACGGAGTGAGGGAAATAGATGAAGAGTCAGGGCAGCCAGAGAAAGAGAGAGGCAGAATGAAATTGAGATCAATACATACCTGCAGCAGCGTGTTTTTTCATCTACGCGCTGAGACTTAGCTTGAAATATCAATGGAGTCTCAATAGCTGAGATGGCAATGTGAGAAACAAAAAGGATGAGAGGGGAAGGGTCGAGGAAAAGGGGTGGATAGACACAGCAGAAGAAAGACAGACAGCCACAGACCGAATAAAGAGAAGCGAAAGAGGCAGATGAAGGAAATTAACAGCGGCAGGAGAGACATAGTGGCCCCAGAAATGGGGAGCAAAATAACAATCCAAAATGGAAAGCTGTGACACATGGGAGGACTGACAAAGACAGAGATTGAAAGCCAGACAGAGGAACTCAGACAAATGGAAAGACGGAAAAACGAGTTTCCGACCGCTGAGATGAGAGATTTGAGGACAGACGTGAGATAAATGAAGAAGTACAGTGGCCGGTGTCGGGGGGGGGGACAGAACTTAGCAGTGACCAGAATTGATATGAGTGTGTGTCTGGTGCTGATACGGAGAGATAGAGTAATGTCTTTGTCTTAAAATGACACTTACAGGTGGCAAGTAAAGCCACAGAGTTTACAGTTATACCAAAGGCTGGGGAACTATTTTTACATCCTCCAGCCTGACAGCCTGTCTCTATCTCTGATTGTCATCCTGTCTATACCACTTCTCTATTTGATGTCAGAATTATTATGTCTGGTGGAAACACACAGATAGAGATACAGCATAGACCCATTCATGTCGTGTTCACATAGTATTTATCACTGTCATGTTCATGTCAACATCCAAGTCTTTACAACTGGGAAACTGATATATCCGACTTAGCACTTAATAATACACAAATGCCTGAAAACCAAACATATGGAAGCCTCACATCAGCCAAATACTGTTGTTCAATGCAATTAAACCCAAATTGAATTGATATGGTGTTTATTCACATTGAATCATTCCCATCTCTACCATTCATCTAATTCTCACAGCTTACTAATGTTATTAGTAAAACCTGTGCTTTTCCTAGTCTAAGTCAAAATGTGTGCTATGAAAAAGGCCAATTAAGGAGCTCCACCTTTTTCATTAAAAACACAAATGGGCAGCTGCTAAAAGCAGACCGTCACAAATTGAATGTAATCCAATAGTGTGCATAAGTGTAAAATACAAAATTCTCACAAACATAAGATGCTACATTATTTTGATTTATTTGTTAAGCCAGGGGTTCTCAACCTTTTGCAAGCTGGGCCCCCCCAAAGCTGGTTCATTACAGTTGCCCCCCCCTCCCGCCCGGCACCACCCCCACTACACCACCTTGCATAGATAGATAGATAGCCCTAGGCTAGGCTATTATTTTTAGGCCCACACTATATTATTATTATTATTATTATTATTATTATTATTATTATTATTATTATTATTATTATTATTATTATTAGCAGTAGCGGTAGATAGGCCTATTATCATTACTAGGCTATTGCTATAATTAGAATTTATGCTTTATTACTGTTATTATTACTAGGCCTAACAGTAGGCATATCATCTGCATTTTTGACAGAAGCTTGCAGGTAGGCGATGTTAATGTGAGACCTGAGCCAGGTACGCTTCATCGTACCTTCGAAGCTTTTTTGCAGCTGGTGGTGCGTCGGTTGCCTTGTTGGTCCTCACTAGAAATCTCTCCATTTTGTTTGGTTTTGAAATAATTTGGATGTGGATTAATTGTGTTTTCAATAAAGTTGAGGCTATGATGTAACGATGTGTGCGTGTGTGCAGCCTGGACGTGGAGTGGTGTGTGTCTCCTCTCTGCTCTGACTGCAGGCTGGGACTGCTCCGCGAGGCTACTGAGAGACTGACCGCCTGTGAGAGCTTTTGGACAGGGGAGGGGCTCACGGCAGCACCCGCTGCTCGTTGAGCACATAACTGCAGAGTGATACGTGCTTTTGAGTCTCCAAACACCACAAAAGTCTCCAATAACACCAGTAAAAGTTGCTAGATTTGTCGCTTGTCACTTTTGACAAAAAAAGTCGCCAGGAGGATGATTTGTTTTACAGTGCGGAGGCTCCACGCAGAGCTTCCTCCGTAACCTACAAAAGTGGCCTGATGTTTATACTTGTGCACTGGTGTGTGCGTGAGCCTGTGTGTGTGTGTGTGTGTGTGTGGGTGGGTGGGTGGGTGGTAGAGGGAGAAGTGAGAGAGTGACGGCGTTTAGCTTTAGAGCGAGTACCGACTCTACAGTCATAGTGAGAGAAACAAAGTGTCTCCTCTGTTCTTTCTGACCACGGTGGGAGATCTGGAGCAGGAGAAGTTAACCCTCTCCTTGATCTCATGTTGTTGATGGAGAAGGAGAACCAGGAAATGAGTCGGGGAGGAAATGCAACGCTACCCAGCCACGACCGAACAGCGTGCGTCGCCACGACGTGTAGTTACATTACGTGATTTTTTTTTTCCTCCCATCCTGTAGCCTACTCGCGCCCCCCCCAGGAGAGTGTCTGCGCCCCCCCAGGGGGGCGGGCCCCACCGGTTGAGAACCACTGTGTTAAGCAGTTTAATTACAGTGAATGAATCCCCTCTAATGAATCTGTCCATGTTTCCCTGCCCTCCAACAAGTGCATGCTGGGAAACATTCCAGGGCAGCGTGAGGATAAAAAGAAACAAAGAATAGAAGGAAACATTGTGCTTGTCTTGCTCCACTAACTTCACTTTTTTAATTTCACCAAGCTCTGCGGTCTCTTTAATTGCTTTAGCTGGACTTGTGAGCTAGGCACCCATGTATTAATTTCAATTTTCTAACATAATCTAATTTCTGTGCCTTCCTCCTTCACACTCTCCCTCCTATTCCATTTTCTCTCTTCTGTCCTCTCCACTTGTTCTGATCCTCCTCTGTCTCTCTGGCTTTGTTTGATCTCAGGTGGAGCTGGAGAGAGGAAAGATCCTACACATCAAGGCGCTGGCGCTGGGTGACCTGAACAAGGCCGGCCAGAGAGAGGTCTTCTTTGAGCTGAATGGACAGCTGAGATCTGTGCTGGTTAAAGACACTGTCGCCATGAAGGTACACAGACAGGATGGAGGGAGGTCTAGGTTGGTAGATGAGTAAATGATAGGTGAGAGGATGGTGTGAGAGAAGGCTACATGTCTGCAGGTGAATGATAAATAAATGGAGAAAGAGGAAGGGTATGGTTCTTTACTGATGTTCTTGGGAATCACAGGTGATTTGTATTCATAGAAACAAATGGTTGTAAGGGGTAGATGGAGGCTCAGCAGGCAGGATTGTTTCAATGGGAATGACTACATGGATGAATCGTTGGCTGGATGAGTGGATCAATGGAGGCAGGTGTGTGTGGAAGACTTGGATGGATGATTGACTGGACAGACAGACGGATGCATGAAATATCCTTTTGTCTCTCCCCCCAGGAAATGAAGTTCCATCCCAAGGCTCAGAAGTCCATCAAGGGTCAGGTGGGAGCACCCATGCCTGGAAAAGTCCTGGAGATCAAAGTGGAAGTGGGATCCAAGGTTAGTTTACAGTGAACCGGTTTATCCTGTTTTCGCTCATTTAATATTTTATCAAATTTGATTGAACTCTAGTATCTAGCCCTGCTATGTAATCTTATTTATCTTATTTATTATATACTTTTCAAACTGAATTTTCTGAATGTAAAGTTCGGCTTTTTAGTTACCGTGCTTTGAGGAATATAATTGTTATTTAACAAAAAAGAAACCTCTGAAGACAAACAGTTCTACAAGAACTCTACCTCAACCAAATACTCTGTTGGTAAACGTGTGGTTTAAATCAGAAACTGTCTGATCAAAGTAGAGAATGAATTTGACTAGATATTCTATGCAAACATTCAGTGCTTAACAGCTTTCAACACTCGGTCCAATACCAGCTCTAAGATGATTCATTTAATTTTTGTTTGTGGTGCTCACAACACTGAAAATTACAATTTTCAAAAGTTCAACAGGGACACTGTCAATTTCAATGCTTTGAGCACCACAAATGAAAGTCCATTCACCTCCTGCATACAGCTATGCTTGTAATTTGAGTTAACATACCCTTTAAATTGAAACTCACATTCACGGTAAGTGTTACTGGCTCTCATAGGGTAAGGCTTGCCTTTATTGTTCCTAACGTTTATCCAGAAAAAAAAGCCTTCATGTCCAATGCTTTGAGCACCTTTTCCTAAATGAAGTTGAACTTTGACTCCAGTGCTCATTCAGTGATCTGTACATTTGACTCATGGTTTTAATGATCTGTGAACTGTCTTTACAATCATGAAAGGTGGAGAAGGGTCAGCCGCTGTGTGTCCTCTCGGCCATGAAGATGGAGACCGTGGTCAACTCCCCGGTGGCCGGTACCGTTAAGGTTGTCTATGTCACGGCCGACACCTCCCTGGAGGGAGATGACCTGATAATGGAAATCGAGGAGTAGAGTGAAAGGGGAGGGAGGGGGGGAGTGGGAGTTAGATCATTTGATTCTGGAAGTGGTGAGGTTGAGGAATAGGGAGGATTAAAAAAAAAAAAACAGGAATTCTTTTCATTAACATTTTGGCTCCCCATTTGTACATTTATGCCAGGCACACAAAATGAAGCACATATCCAGACACCTGAATGGTGTAAATAGTAGATTATATGACAATCCTAAATAATATATTAATTCCTTATTGAATTGAACCACAAATGAAACTATTTAGTTCCCTAGATGTGGTGATTAGGTCAAAACAGTACATCTATTAATTTCCTGTCAACGTGTGTAAAATAACATATTTTAGAAAGACATATTAAATGTATTGTGAGACATTCCATTAAGTAAAATGCTAGTCTTAAACGTGATGTACTACAAAATGAGCTAACCATATGTAACACTAACAGGTCTACTTGCAATAAAATGCCACAATTTCCATTTCTATGCTGTTGATGTTGCCTACTATGTGTGAGTGTGTAGGTGAAACTTTATATTAATGACTACTTAATGTTTTACTTGTAATCAGCATGGTTCAGACAGAAAAGAATAGAATTGAAGATCATCAAATAGAAACAATATTTTTGTAGCATGCAAGACATTATCAATCTCTCACATTAGTCACACTGAATTCTCAGAATGAGTCACTGGTAGCATTTAAACTAGCTTTTTTTCATAGCTTAAAAATCACAATCTTTTGTCCAACCTTTTTAAAATATTTTCACAAGAAGAGAAGCACAATAGAAAAAACGTATTCTGTTACTGTATCAGTAATAGTATATGGTTTAATTTTTGAAAGATCTATGCTGGTGTTGAAAATGTTTCCCCATTTTCACCTGTCTTTATAATCCCTAAGCCTTAAGTGCGTCATAGCGACATTGTTGAAATGAAGCTGTAGGCCATGTTGGAGACACCTAAACGGGCTTAGAGATGTGATTTGTGTTTTTACAAAGTACCTCTGTTATAGTTTGGTTTAAATGTGGCCCACTAAAACCAATTGAGCTCTATCAGCTGGATCATTTTAAGAGGTGTAAAGTCAGTCTTGAGGTGTCTCTGGTGTGATGTTAAAATTAACATTAAAAGTTGTCAGTGGAGCAGCTCCACCCTGTCTTTTCAGAAGCAGGCAGAGATTATGCTGAATGGTCTTTCTGACTGCATGGGGATTTTAATGCTAGGTGCAAATGGGATTACATGGTGGCGTAATAGAGGCATGTGGCATTTTCTGAGCTCCGCTGATTGATTTATGAATTAATTCTGTCAAATGATGTGAAATTAGCCGGACTAATAAGAGACTCTGGAGACTTCTAGTAGCAGCACTTGGCTTTATATTTCTAATGTGTGGGTGGGTGGGGGGGGGTGTGCCAGCGAGCTAATTTTTAAGACTAAGTCATCCAGAGCTGAGAACACAGTCTGAATCTTCATACACACTGATGCAATAATAATTACGCTTACACTCCCAGCCCTTGAGTGCTGCCTGGATCAAAAGCAAACACAACCAGATACACCTCACTGTGGTATGGCTATCTCCAAAAGATTCAATCCAAAAGATTTAACAGCAATGCAGCAGCAACCTTACTCAGCTGTCAGATCTAGCTATGCCAGGCCTTTTAATCTATTTGAAGGTCTTGAACCTGAAAGTGATTTATGCTGAATTGAATGTTTAGCCACCCTGACCAGTGAAAGTAGACAGGAACAATTGCCTAGTTCACATATCAATTAAAGTAGGAAAGGAAGGGTCACAATCTGTTTGTAATACAGTGAAGTGTTTGGGACAGCGAGACAGAAAAGACCCTACAACAGCTTACTTTCCCAAAACGTGTGGGCAGCTTTGACAGAATACATTAAGCGAAACACAAAAATTGAAGTTTGTACTTGGCTGGATTGTTTCCAGCATTTGTGCTCCATTACCTGTCCCCTTTTGAACTATGCATCAATACTGAGCAGTGATGCTGCAGTTAATTAGAACACTGATATTTCTCCTCACTCACCCCCGCCCACTGCCATGCCTCACTGTAGCCTCTGGTTTTATCAATCTGTAAATCTTTTGAACGAGACGTAGTTGAACTAAGGGATTGTATGAATGAGTGTTTTTGACAAGCTGTTGCACATTAATGTAAAGTTCCCTCCTCCTCCCCTCCTTATTGGCTCTCCTTGTCTAGCTGCTTTTCCTGTCTCATTTCTCCTCTCTCAACAGTGTAACTTTGCACATGTAAGATGACGGCATCAACTCATGCAATAATGTAAACTGTATCGCAGTGTTTCTATGTCTTAGCCAGCAGTGAATATAATACAATGCTTATGACAATGTACTACTGTTCAGTGTCTTGGGGAAAAAAGAATAAATTGGAGAAAATGTACACACAGCTGGAAAATGTTATTTGTTTCAGAAAGGGGGATATAACAATGACCTGTTCTTGAGCTCGCACTCAAGAGGTGAACTGTCGTAGAGTAAGTAGAAAATCAGGTCTGTGACATTTGTTTTCTATTGTTTACTCTCAAGTTTGGCAGGCATCATCACCTGCAGATTCATAATGTCTATAGAATTTCTAAATAATCCTACTTTGATATTTAGTTATATCATTTTCATTTACTGAAGTAGCTTACTTTAAAAATCTAGTTATGTTTAAGTCCTAGGAAGGATTAGCTGGCGTGAACAAAAGGAAAAAAATAATGGTTCTATATGTACTTACAAATAAAATTAACTATAACAATCTGCAATGTGTTAGTGTGTACTGCATATTATACACAGTAGGCAAGAATACATTTAGAAGAAAGACTAAAGGCCAGCTTTATACCCCGTTTACACGTACATGGTTATTTTGAAAAACAGACATTTCCATGCGTTTGTGCCATTCGTTAACACGCAAATGGAGAATTCGCTTCTGAAAACGATTTTCTGAAAATGATCATTTCTAAAAAACTCCGGCCAGAGTGGAGATTTTGGAAAGCTTGTTTGCACGTTTGCATGTAAACTGAGACAAACAGAGGTTGGGTTTAGGCAGCCGAGGAAGAGAAGAGAGAGGAGGTCATTCGTTACTGTTGTTCATAGATATATATAAAGGCCTTTATATATATCTATGCTGTTGTTGCTATTTTCGGGATTCTGATTGGCTAACGTGGGCTTGAGCTTCTTGTTACACTGCCACCTATAGGTTTGGCATGCTCTGGACGGCATATATACACGGGTACGTGTAAACGAACACTTTTCTGAAAACAGAGGTTGAAATATCGGATTATGAAAATAGAGAAAGACAGCAAAAAACACAATTCTGAATGGCACTTTTTATTTTCCAAAACTCTGGACGGCTCATTAGACAAGTCGACAGCCACGTGCACATTATGTAACGCCGAATTAAAATATCACCGAAGCACGTCAAGCTTGAGCTACCACCTACGAGCTAATTAACGTGACTCAGGTTGATGCTAGCGGGCTCAGGCAAAGCATTGTTTTGGAGAGTGATACTCGCCGACCTGTTGATGAAACCAAATCCAAAAAAATGACCACAGCTCTTGCGAAATGTGTGGCAACTAACTGCAGACCTGTCAGCATCGTAGAAGAATCTGTACAACACGGAGAAAGCAGCCCAACTGGAACTGCAAACGCTGGCTTTTTTATATATATGACGTTTTTTGGAATTCTTTTGACATACTAT